>NW_008330570.1:3847723-3872674 GCF_000622305.1 Nannospalax galili
GATATATATCCATAAATATGAATATATATATGTTGATTGACACTTTTTTATGTGTTGGATTTGTCATCAAAACTCATCAAATTCCATAGTAAAGATCTATATCCTGACTTGACTATGAATTTGACAATATCTAGACTAGATGAAGAGATAAACCCCTGGGATGTCTGTGATGGATTACCTAGATTAGGTAAAGAGTGCTTGGGAAGACCTACCCTGATTGTGGGTGGCACTATTCCATGGGCTAAGGTCCAGGACTTCATATCAAAGACAGAACCAGCTGAACACCAGCATTCATTGGTTTCTGCTTCCTGACTGTGGATGTTAAGCCCTTGCTACCATTACTTCCCCACCATGAGGGCATGCACCCTCAAACTGTGAGCTAGAATAAACCCTCAAGTTGCTTTGGTCAAAGTATTTTGTCACAGCAATAAGTAACTAATACATACATATTAGTTATTCTATAACATATTTTGGAAAACAAATGTGTTAGTTGAGAGGTGAGATTATTCAGAATCCCAAATGTTCAGAACACAGTTTATCCTGACAGATTTTTATACTCAGGATAAGGAAGCATGAGCTGTTGTTTAATAGTGTAGCAAAGCAGTGGAGCCTAAGTCTGATGCTCTGCTTAGCCACATAGCTCCAAGATGACTTTGGGAAAGTTTCCACCAAGAACCAAATGAAGACAACAGAGCTGTGTAGCCAAGGATGACATTGAGTTCCTGACGTTCCTGCCTACCCTTCCCAAGTGCTGAAATTATAGGTATGCACCACTATGTTTGGTTTATGTAGTACTGCAGATTCAAACCCAGGACCTCATGCATGAGAGACAGGCATTTTTTGTTAAACCAGAAATCAAATTCAAAGTGTTTTCAATATTGATAAATATTCATCTCTAAGGTCTTTATTGTTTCTAATAAACTCGATCAGGGTTTTGAATACTTGCCTTTTGTAAAAATTCATTTTATTTACTTTAAAATTTCTAGTCAACAATTAATTTTATATACATAAATATGAGGTGAAATGTGAAATTTTTAAGGTAAATTCTCATTGATCTCTTTTCTTTACTGGAACTACGAAGGGGAATTTGAATAGTCTCTAAACTCACTCAACTCTATGACTTTCTATCCTTCATCTACTTGGCTTCAAGATGAAAAACTTTACTATCTGAAAATACTAAAGGTGGAGCCAAAGCTAGGCTACTTCCCTTCCAGAAAGAAATGACTTGGAGCTACAGTGCAAAGTTCCCATCCCAGCCTTGGAGACAGATGTCAATGTTAGCCTACTTCCCGACCTCAGAAATGGATTCTTCTGCATTCTAGCTGCAACACAAACAGAGCATTATCCCAGTCAGTGTTAGCAGCCATCTCCTCGTACATTTGCATAGAGTTTAGATTTCGTACAGTTCTTGGAAGCTCATAAAAGCTCAGCCAGTGCTGACCATAAAAAGAAAGTATTTTTGTATATTGTTGGGTTTGTATAATTCCTTGAAGTACTAGAGGAACTGTAGGAGCCTTTAAAACTAATTAACAGGCCCCTGTTGGGAGCATGGTGCTTGACAGTGATTTATCAAGGGCGGGAGAGCAGACCTGTGCAGTAAGAACTTCTAAAGCTGTGTGCAGGTCTGAGGGGATTTACAAAATAATGTTATTTATGATATACATCTCCCATTACCCATATTTTGGTAGAAACTGGAATAGAATTATTTAATACATGTATGTCCTAATAAATGAATTTTTTACTTCTTTTTAGAAATGAACTTTCAGGCTGGAGAGATAGTTCAGTGGTTAAGAACAGTGGTTGTTCTTGCAGAATGCCCAGGTTTGAATCCCAGTACCTACATGGCAGCTAACAACTGTCTGTCACTCCAGTTCCAGGGGATCCGACAGCCTGGTCTGTTCTCTGTGGGCATTGCATGACATGGGTGCACTTACTTACACACAGGCAATACACAAATACACATAAAATAAAAATAATAAAATATTTTTTAAAAGATGAACTTCCATGTTTTAGAAATTCAAATAGAAATGCTCTCTAAGACAAAGTTGGCTGCACTTGTGACATGTTCTAAAGCATGAGTGAATCTGGAACCCAGAGTAGTTACTGCTACTGCAATGATTTGGGTCCTTGAGTTCTCTCCAGAGCACAATACGATGCCACAAAAGACTCCATTTTAACAGTACTTCTTCCCTTGTGCCATTTTGTAGCTGCAAAAACAGAGTGATTTGCTGTGGCCAAGTTTTCCTCAGATATCCCAAAAGAGGCTTTTAGGAGCTTTGGGAGCACGAGTGTTTCTACTCTCACCAACCCTTCTTGGTGTTGTTCTCTTCTCAAATTAGGGAGTTCCTGACTGACCACTAGTAAGCAGATGGAATTTATTTATTATCAAATTAGGGAGTTCCTGACTGGCCACTAGTAAGCAGATGGAATTTATTTATTATCAAACAAACACAAAGCAGAGTTGCTGGGCACAGGCTGAAGAGGCTCCTGCAGCACCACAACGGGAAGATGACTCCCCACTGCCTCCTATGGCAGCTGGGTAAATACTGGAAATTATCAGAGCTTCCCAATCTCATAATTTTGACCAAAAAATAAGAATTCAAGTGAGACAAAACTTCACACACTGCCATCCTACATGAAATAAAAACTGGGCTTATAAATGAAAAAAGCTTTGCTGTAGGAAGCTGGGCATCAGAGAATTATGATCCATGTGAACACCCCAGCTCATTGTCTTCCACTGGAGGGGGTGCTCTAAATGGAAAACCTGCAGGATAGGGCCGTGCGCACACACAACAAGCATGGGGCACACATCTTAGTTAGGTTCTGGGTTTATTAGATCTCAGATTTAATAAAATCCTTTTAAAAACCAAGAATGTGAAGTGTTTGGTCATGATTCTTAACCTATGGATATACCTGGCATGTCTGAATGACGTCCAAGCCTTTTGGCTTCATAGTTATCTTTAATAAATTGTTGTGCCCAATCCTGGCTTCTCAACTCTACCAAATCGTGAGTCCCCACTCACATCCCTCAGTCCACATCTATCTTCACTTCTGAGAGACCATAAAGTAAAACTCACCCTTTTGGACTTATCCCTGAACATTTATATGCTTATATGAATAGTTATTCCTAATTTCCAAACTTTAGCAGCAAGGTGTATTGATAACAGACCATGTGCACTGTACTATGTCCATGTCAATATACAGGCACCTCATCTGAGCTGCCCTTCTGAACCATGAGAGTGGGAGTCAGATTTATTCTCCTCAGTGGAAGCTCATTAATTAAAGCTCATTTATTTCTCATGCACTTCACTAGTCCCTAAAGAGAAACCTCCTGCCTATGTCTGGCCAATTTCAGTCCCGAGGTAAAAATGCAGGGGTAATAATGTGACTGCAAAGCCAGGAGTCCAGCAACTCCTACATCCTGCAGAATCACATCAGAAGGAAAGCATTATACTCCTTTGGCTATTCAAAACTGTTCCCAAGCTATTCATCTCTGCAGACTCCCCTTTCTTTTGTAACAATGAGCTTAGACTTGATCCTGAATAAATGAAATATTGATGGAACTTAGGAAGTAAAAAGGGAATAACTTTGGAGACAGAGCCCTGAACACTTGCTCAGATTCAAAACCCAGACTTTCCACTTACTAGTTTTGTGAATTCATTCAAGTAGCTAAAAATCCTCCACCTAAGGTTCCTCCTTACAGAACTGTAGTAGCTGCCTCCTAAGGTTGGTGGACAGTTCGAGCATTAATGCAGAACAGCATAAAAATAATGTCCAGTGAACATGAACTTAAACTTGATCTCATTAGCAATTTGAGGGCCTTTCATTGAAAGCCCAAGACAATGACAGTTGTAAAGATGGAAGAAGATGTGACATTAATAATGAATGAGAAAATTTTGACAGCTCAGAAGGGGAGACTGGCTTAGGAAGTATGGATATTTAATATCTCATTGATTAAATAATCCAGAGGTAACATTTTTAGGATTTTTTTTCACTAGTTCACTGATGCCAGCTAAGACTTCAGAGACTCCTAATTTATTGCTCAAATATCACCAAATATGATATTTTTTGATCCCAGGCATGTTTGCGCCTATAGCTTTTAGTGGAAGGCAGATGGTTAAGGTGTAATTAAATATATGGAAAAATTTTGTAGAAACAAACCCTCACCCTTCATTTCAAAGTTTTTGACATGTTATGACCCAATTACAGGTCATACAATCATCCATAACTATGGGGAATCCAGAAAGTAAACATGCAGTAAATTTGATATGGGTGACATTATTCATAAGGATGGAATCTGTAGTAGAACCTCAAAGCTCCATGGTTGGCATTTTGGGTACCATTTACCTTGAGAGCATGATATTCCAATGCAGGCATTTCCAATAGAAGCCACTTGATGTTACTGTCTTTTGGAAAAGGGTGATGTAAATGTCACGCATTAGAGCACAGCTTACCTTGCACAGTTGGCCATAAACACTATCCAAGGCATGCTTTTGGGTGGCACAGAGAATTATCTAAAGTAAAATAAATGCTTTTAATAATAGTGTTACAAATGCAGCCATCAGATCATCTCTGAGGAATTTGTAAAGAATTCTGGGTTTTATTTGCTTGGTTAGGTTTAGCAATAAAGATGAAACTTTCTTAATTGATTTTATTACTTGTTTCACGAAAATTTCATTTTGCAGTGCTTTGCACATTACCACGTAGTTTCAATGCCAGAAATCATTCATGATTTAGATTTTTGAGAAGATTTTGCATATTTTACAAACATGGATTTCCTTCTACTTTTAACAAAGTTTGTAAAATTTTGGTACAAAAATGTTTCTATTCTGGCATACTTTTTTAAATATCCCTAATGATATCTGGGCACTGCAGTTTGGCCACTATGTGCATTTATCTGGCCCTTGTAAAACACTAAGTCTTTTCCTTTGCAAACCTGCTTGTAAAATCTCAGTCACCACAATTTTTCTATTTTGATATTATCTCTATGGGGGGGTCAATTTAGTTTTTGTTTGCTTTTATTATTTCCTTCAAATCTCAGGCTGGTTATTGGATTCCTGCATCATTTTGAAATTTATTGTCTATTTAATAGCATTTTTATTTTTTATGATTATGTCAGTCTTACCCGTAAGAGGGTCTTAGGGAATATGTTTTGAATTTCTTTCAATAGCAACCACATCTAGAAACTACCTAAGTGAATTATGAGTTTTATTTTTTTACCAGAGGGAGCTATGAAACAGAAATGATTTTAGATGTAGATTATAATAATAATTTGGAAGCATCTTTATGATCTGTGAGTTTCATATCACTCTCCTGCCTGGCACTCCCCTCTGATTATTACTGCTCTGATAGAACAGTTCTCTACACATCCAAAAGCAACCTCTCCATCAGAGGTAGGTGCAAGAGAGCAAAGGAATCCTTAGTACTGAATCATTCACCAGAATGTCAAGAACATTATTGTTTAAACTATCCCAAAGGACAGCACAAAATAGTGTTTCTTCCTCAGAGATTATGTGTTACAACAGCTGAGAAATTAAGCCATCATTAATAGAAATATTCAAACAGGATAATTTATAGGAATACTTGAGGGAATTCAGAAGCACATAGTGGCTTCATGCAGACCACACCAAGAAAGAAGAAAATTGTCAGGGAGCAAGGTGTTCTCCTACCTATCCCTCTGATTTGCAGAGTCATGTGTGATGTGCATCACAAATCCAGACAGATGCAAACAGATAATATTGGAGTCAAAGAATGGTCAAAATTAAAACTAATATTTTAGATAGTGAACCAGGCCCTCGGTCTCTTTTCGAGTGGCTCATGTGTGTTGACTCAGTCATAGCAATCAGCTGAAACAGAAGTGTCCTGGAGAAATGAAAAATCTTGCTTCATGTCAAATAACTTGATAATTAGTAAACAGAAAACCCCTGATTTTGTCTCAGATGCTTGGCTTCTAAAATGTAGTTTTTCTTCTTCCTCTGCCAATATTCTCCTCTACTTTTCTACTTCAGCCTATGCCAGATCATTCCAGTCCCAACACTGCACATTTTTCCAGTTCAAGTGTCTGACAGAGATTGACTAGGTTCTTTGTGTTTCAATTCCAGCTTCCTGGGATAAACACTCTATTTGATCAAACTGGGTCAAAAGTTCAACCTGCCATGATAAGGGAGAAAGGGTCACCCAGTTCTGACCTAGCGGCATGGTTTGCTGAAGGTAGCTAAGGACAACTCTGGGGCATATGTGGTCTCAGCAGTCACCTATCGAAGTTGTTTATTAAAATTTGTAAAGTGTAATATAGTTACATATGAAGATCTTAAAACATCCTCTGTATTTCCCCATATATATTCAATCATTAATTTAAATCAATCTAATTTATATTTCCCCAAGAAATATATGACGAATTGTAATGTTTGAAAAAGTCGTTAAATCCATTTTATTTTTGATTTCCTGTTTCTATTGCCCTCTAGATTTGAGAGAATTTACACACCAAATAAACACAATGGAACGCTACTAGACTAAAATGTCCACTTAAAAAATGACTAAAATTAACTGCCTTGCTGAATTCTTACAGCCAGTCTGTAAAGAGAATCTACATTATTACCATTTTAATGACAAGGAAAATGAAATAAAATGCTTTAAAATTAACATTGCAGATCACACTGTTAAAAAGTAATTGACACCCACATGGCAGCTACAAATCATCCTCAACTCCAGTTCCTGGGGAACCCAAAGCCCTCTTCTGACCTCCACGGTGTTGCACAACATGGGTGTACTCACATACATGCATGCAGTGCACTCATACACAGAATTTTTTAAAAAAAGTGATAGAATTCAGATCAAACCCAGCCTTAATGTGAGAACTGATATAGAAGTACCCTCAACAAAATCAATATTAGCTAATTTAATATTGCTCATTTAAATCAGTATTTATGGGGCACTTTTACATGAAAATATCATAACGTCAGTCATGCAAATTGTTCGGAGATCTCTTTATCTAAAATTACCCCTTACTCTTAGAAGAATGCTTCTCCATGAATCCTGTGATTTCATGGCTATCTGGTAGGAGCTGGCTCATCTCTGTAAAGTTAGAGGAACTAGAATGAAGAGTATCTTCGAGTCTGAGTCGTAGGTCTGAAATCAGGTCACCTAAATTGGAATTCTAAGTATGCTTTGTCACAGCTGTATAAATTTGACCAAAACCCAAACTTACTCTAAACTTCATTTCTAAAGCCCAGATGAGGATTCCTGCCTTTTAATCTTTATGAGGTAAAATGAAATTGATATGTGTTTAAGTTACTTGGTTTGTGCTATCTGAAGATATGCAGTGTGGCTTCATCTCCACCTCCCACTATTTTCTACTCATTTCCCCATTTGGTAGAGATTGCTGACCTCATGATAGACAAGGAGAAGAGAGTAAGGAATGGGAAGGAGGCAAGGTATAACCTTCAATGGTATGCTCCCAGTGATTTACCTCTTCCAGATATTTCCACCCCTTAAGAGTTCCTATAGCTTCCCCAAATTCTGTCACTTGCTGGGGCTCAAACTCCTAATATAGACTTTGGGGTGGAAGGGGGGAACCATACATCATATCCGAGCCCTAACAGCCTAAATTTTCTGCTGCTTTAGAATTGTCTTTTGCTAAATTAACTTGCTCATTATTTTCTAAGTTGTCTGATTTAAAAGCGCAGGATTCCTAATAAATATATAAAACTTCTTTGCCAGACATATATGCCTTCTAGCCCTTTTTCGAACAGAATCTTCATTTCCATCTGAAACATCATGAGCGCAGTTGTTACCAACCATGTATCTGTCAGCAATCTGGTCTTCTGAGGCACCACCAGAGTCACCCACTAAAATCCCTTACAGCATTGTGAGCTTTGTCTAGCTTGCTTCTTCAAACACCCCTAAATTCCTCCATAGAACAAGTCCTGTTTTAAGAACCACATTGTCAGAATCACAACAATAACACCATTTCTTCAATACCAGTTTTCTGTGTCAGTTACCTCATTGCTTGTGACAAAATATTTGATAAAGGAACTCAAGGAAAGAGAGATCATTGCAGATTGTGGTTTCAAGTGATTCAGTCTATGGTCATTTTCTTGCATGTTTCTGAGGCAGATCACTATGACTGTGGGACCAATTGAGAAAAAAATCCTGCCCACTTCATAGTGGACAGAAAGCAGAGAGATAAAGGGGCCAGGGGCAAGGTGTAACTTTCAAAGGCATTCCTCCAGTGATGTACCTCTTCCTGCTCCTCTCAACTTACTAAAGTTTACAGAACTTCCCAAAATAGCTCCACCAGCTACAAACCAAAATCCCAAATATGAAAACCATAACAAAACATCCTCCAAGTGCAGCTTCTCCTCACACTACCTATACTGAAACCACATTCCTGAATGATATTAGTAGGCTAGAGAGATAGGTATTAGCTTTGCATAATCTCCATCATTATCGTTTTGAGTCCCTAATGAAGAAATAAGATAGGTCCTTCAAGTGTTGATTTGTCTTGTCTATAGGCAAGCATGTCTGAGACTCCCGCTTAATATTATATGTGGAAAATTGTTTCTTAATCCTGGACTGATGAAAACGTGGTTTTCTTTTTCACTTCTGTGATTTCTTTGAGTTCTTTGTAGAGGGAAAGTAGAAAGGAAAATATGTATGCAGTCATTTGTTTTTCAATTTAAGGAGAAAACAGTTTATTTACATTCAGTCTGTTTGGCAGTGGTTGATGGTATGTTCACTGTGCTGCTGCTGCTACAGATGCACTGTTGTTAGATATCCTGGATAAGAACAGTGAAGGGGAATTGTTGGGGGACCCTGCTGCTAAGGTTGCAGTCTACCATGTCCAGATAGCTGTAAGGAGCTCGGCACTCCCTTTCTTGGGTGGGGGAGGGCTTCCTGCTCTCTGCCTCACCTTATCTGGAAAGTGCCTCCAAGCACAAATGCCTGACCTTATTTGGATCATGACCTTTGGCATAGTTACCTGTAATAAACTGCCCCCAGGTTTTTTCTAGATGATAATTAGGCATTGCCCTATAGCCAGATGATAGGATCCCCCTACCACATGTAAATAAAGCATACTATGAACACCTATCTGCTGAAGCTTTGGATGCCGCCTCCACAGTATATTTTTCCCTGACCCCCACTGAATAAACGAGCTGTATCACTGAAACTGACTCCCAGAAGTTCTTTTCCCTCGTGCTCACTGGCCGTCCTGACCCCATTCCTCACCTCTGCTCCCTTTGTTCTTGTGGATCAGTGGCCAACGGCCCACGAGGGGAGGGAGAGACCCATAGGGAATATGGCATTTTGGGGAGTATGAGAAAAGTCTAAGATTGTCTTAGGAAATGCATGTGGATCAGTGTTGGTTCATATGACACCAGAACTGAGATTTGGGCCTTTTAAGGATGGTCATTTGAGTACTTCATACCTGCTTGATCATTAAGTTAACAGTAAGATAAGGCTTCTTAAAGGAGTTGACATACTATTTTTTCCCCTCACATACATATAATTAAATATGAAAGGTGGTGATGGTGGTTGAACATCTGTCTTTAGCTTTCAGATTTTTCACAGTCTGTTGATTAGGTTATGTTTTGTATTATTCCAATGTCCACAGCTGTCAAGTGAAATAGGAGCAAGCCTGCTGCAGGAGGAAGCTGAGGTCTGCAGAGGCTCTTCATGTTCCACGTGGTAATAGCTGGTGACAGCTTCTACTCTGAACAAATTGTTTTCTGTTGGTTGATGGGTCTCAGCTGTTCTAACCTGGGAAGTGATGAGTTTTTCCTTCATTTGAAAAGCAAGATCTGTTCAAATATAGTTGCTGACTTCTTTGGGTGTTATTGTTTGTTTGATTGAAAAAATGTGAACATATGTGCATGTACATGTGTACTTTGGTCCATTTTAGATGGCAAGTTATGATTTTACTAAAGCACCATATCTGGCATTTTCCAAGGTCTATCTGTTCCTGATGTGAGACAGAGAGGGAAAGAGAGAGAGAGAGAGATCAAGACAGGGTGAGAGGAACATTATAGACAATCTCACTCTTATGAGACACCCCCGAGATTGATTTCTCCTCTCAACTGGGAGCATTTGTTCCCAAGCTGATATCTTTCCCTGGTCAGTGAGGTTAGCTCACACCAATATCCTTGTGTAACGCCAAACAGTGGAGCGCTAATTAAAATGGCAGGATCTGGAGACAAGGAGGGTCTTCTTTCACAGGTGTCAGATCTTCAGACTTGATTACATATGCCGAATGTGCACACACATTGCCAAAGCTGAACACATTTGAGAAGGAAAGGTCTAGAAGATTTTTCCCAAGTGCTTTCATCTTTCTGCATTTTCCTCTGTATCAAAATAAAGTCTTAGCAAAGTATCTAAATATATTTTGACCCAAACATGTAAATATTGAACTATTGCTCGGCTGCTTACACTTTAGTAGAAACAATAAAATGTGCCTCTTGCCCAATGGAATGTTCTGTCTCACTTGATGCAACCATGAATGATGGTTCTCACAAGTCTAAAGCCACTGACCACACTTTCTAATTCAGCATTAGGATACTAATTGTATAAATGAGGACCCAAATGTTTGCTTTTGTGTTATTTCAATGAACCTTAAATTAAAATAGTCGCACGTGGCTGAAACCATACAAGTAGATCATAATGAGATGTAAGGCTTTTCCATATGACTAGTGAAGTGTTTCTTTGTTTCATTTTCCTGGCAGTACTGAGGTGGTACTACTGATACCTTAAAGGGAACCAGGGGTCATCTCTAGTATCTCTTTTAGGAGAGATTGAGTGATAGACAACAATAGGATATTGAAAGAATGAATGTGCAAGTAAACGCATAGTAATAATAGTACAGTTCTTAGTTTCTGAAAACAGAGCCAGGCACTGTGAAAATCCCATTTCTTGCATCATCTGTGTAATAATTCTGTAATGTGTATATCATCTCTATCAAATTTTTTCAGATAAAGAATTTGAAGCATAGTGACTTTAAGGTATTGCCCCAAGCTAACTAGCTAGCAAACATTGGATTCTTGTGTGTAATTCAGTTCTGTCTCTAACATCCTCAATCATAGTCACATTTACTGTTGTGACTATAAATTTGAAAAGTTAGTTTACTTTAGGGGAGACTAATAAACCCCAGATCTGCATGCAGTGCTGCTGATACCCAGGGCACATTTTCTTTTCTCTCCTTGATGATTATGATGAAAAGAAAATGATGTCGCGATGCAACCAGCACAGAGTAAATACTGCATAAGAGGCACTTGCATCATGTTCACTATCATCGTAATTATGACATTTCTTTAAACTCTAATTGCATATGTGATATCAATCAGAAGGGTCACTGAGTCATGAATGAATTTCATAAGTAGTTCTGCCCTTAATGTCACCAATGATAAAAATAACACCAAATTATAGTTCTAAAGATTTAAAGGACCCAAATACAGTAGCACACAAAAAAAATTCTGTCCTAGTGAAAGTACTGACTGCTGAGATTCTGTTCTTCACTCAAATCAGGAATGGTATCTGTGGATATGTTTACTAATATTTCCTAATTTTAGATATTAAAACTGCCGTACCTCATTGTCTAAATATCGTTACATGGGGAGCTATGGGAGAAAGGATGTCTGTAAATTATACTGAATTATTAATTGAACATGGGCTTGTACCTACAAACATTTCCAGTGGGTATAGTGGTTGCTTTCTGGCATTCATTTTCCCTGAAATGTATTTCCTGACATTCCTACCCAAAGGACTTGTCATCTACTCTACTGGGCACTGGAGTTGGTGAAAACTGATCCACTAGTTAAATTAACAGGAGAAAAAAAAATCTACCACAAAGCACTTAGCTGTCAGCCAAATGATCTGAGGTAAATTCAATGAAATTGATTTGTTTAATTCTTCAATATTTCTAATGGGTCCCATGTTGATTGCCAGTTAGTATTCATAGTATTAAATTCATGTTAACCATTTGATTGTTAATTTTTGTGTTATCAGTAGCTTTTTATTTCAGAGCACCTTAATTGTATTATAGCCTCATAGTAGACACATTAATGTGTTTATGTTCCTCTGTGACACTTAAAATAGTTCTGAGGACACAAAACATGCTTAGAGAGCCCCCTAGCAATTAGCAAAGCAACTGACACCTGGATGGACCAGGTACTGGCCTCTTCTATTCCTGTAGCAAAGAAGACCTGCATATGTGGTCATCTGCACTGAGATGGAAGTAAGAAACTGTTACCATAGAGATGTGGGCACGTAAGTGTGGGAAACCTAACAAGAATTGGATAGACTAGCCACTGGATTGGAGTGTAGGTTGTAGGAAGACTTTATTGTAGCTGAGGATTTGAAAATTTACTTCTGGGTGAAGTGAACGGGACAGCCAGAGCCCACAGACCTGCCTGGGATGAGAAACTGATGAAGCCAAGGAGTGAAGGTAAGGCTAGTCCTCTGCTAGGGTCATGGGCTTTGTCACTTCAGACCTGAGTCTAATATCTTAGACGGAATAAGACATCAAGCTCAATTAATTTAGTATACTTTTCCCCAAAATATAAAAATGTATTTAATCATTGTCCTTGTTTGTATTCACATTAACCTGTCAAGACTATCAGGTGAAAAGAGGGTTGCTTTCCTTTTTGAGTATGGTTAATATATATTTGATGTATTGTACTTGTCCTGAAAAGGGATGGGTATTGTTTTCTGAACTAAAGATAGTTCTAAGAAAGAAATGGGGGCTGGAGAGATGGTTCAGCAGTTACAACCACTGGCTGCTCTTAGAGAGGTCCCAAGTTCAGTTCCTAGCACCCACATGGCAGCTAACCACCATCTACAACTCCAGTTCCAGGGCCTCTGAACAGCCTCTGACATTGCATGACACAGGTGCCCTTATATGCTTGCAGGAAATACACTCATACACATAAAATATTTTTTTAAAGAGAAGAGATGGAAAACACTACTGCTGAAGACAGGACATTCTAATAGAGCTGGAACTGACCAGGAAGCCTCCTCCCTGAAGACTAGCACTCATAGTTTTGGAGGATACTATATAAGCTGCTAAGGGAGAAAATCAATCAATGGTCTAACTTCAGTTTTAAAGCCTAATAGCCAAAAGAATGAGTGGCACAGAAAACTATTGTGGTGCAATAGTGGCAGTTTTATCTTGGAGGTAATCAACAGCTATCTAGTTGGACTTAAAGTCCTCTCAATGGAAGGGAACTTATGGGTGGCACTGTAAACACAGCCAAATACACATGGCTGGAAAGGTCATACATAGATCTTAGAGAAAACCCTAGGTCTGTCATAAAACTAGACAAATGTAATTTTTTTTCTTTTTTGAAATATTTTATTTATTATTTTTATTTTATGTGTGTGAGTATATTGCTTGCATGTAGGTAGGTACACCTGTGTCGTGCAATGCCCGTGGTGGTCGGAAGAGGGCGTTGGAATCCCCTGGAATTGAGTTATGGACAGTTGTTAGCCACCATGTGGGTGGTGGGAATTGAACCCAAGTCCTTTGCAAGCTCAGCCAGTGCTCTTAACCACTGAGCCATTTCTCTAGCCCTGACAAATGTAATTTCTTACTGTATGCTAAATACGGGTCATTATATTTACAGACAAGTATTCCAGCAACCAGTCATCAAAGAAGTTTCTTTTTACAACAGATGAAGATTATTATGGAGTTCCATAACTGGTCACACACAAAAAGCAAATGTCTTTGAGATGCCCAGCCCTAAAAGACACATCTACAATGGAGCCTCTACACCTAAGGCTTACAGACCATACTAGAAGAGGGGATGAAGAGAATACTAATGCATCGTTCAACTCTCACCAGCAAAGCTTCCTCATGGAACAGAGGGGAATGAACAAGAAGGTCACAATGAACTAAAATGTAGAAAATGAGAGACTGCATAGTATGTGTCCTTTAATATAAGAGAATTCTTATATTAAACTTCACCCACCCAGGACTCAGGAACCATGGCTGAAGAGGGAGCTCAAAGATTGTAAGAGCCAGGGTTGGTTCATGACTATAAAGAATCAGTCTTCCAGGCTTCTGAGAACTTGCTAATATGAACTTATAGCAATGGTGACAGCATGCACAAGACCCATACAAACTCAATCAGAGGGAAACCCAGTGTAGAACTGGGGAAATGGGTGGGAGGCCACACCTTAGCTGAGGAACTGTTGGCATTTGATTACTGCTAGTTGAAGGAGAGTTGGTTTTCTTTAAGGGGGTGATGGTAGGTAGGCTGAGCAAGCTCCTGTGGATGAATTCACTCCAAGGGACATCTGGGTACACAAACTTGACTTGATTGGCCTTGACATATATGACAAAATACTTGAAATCCTGTGGGTGGGCTATAGGGAGGTGTAGATGTGAGAGTGTCTAAATACGATTAAGATCTATTATATGAAGTACACGAAAAGCTGATAAAAATATACATTGGGAAAAATTGAAATAAGATTATGTATAAGTTAAAAAAAGAAGAGCCATTAATGATAATGACGAGGAAGAAAGAGAAGGAAAAAAAACATTTAAAATAAACTAATACACAGACTGAATTGGAATCATACATGTACCTGTTTATGAAGTTGTTTAAGGGGAAATCTACTATTCCAAAGCTATATCTTTTCCTATAGGTCAGGTTTAAGAAACAAGCTATCACCAGAAATTAGAAGAGTGCAGGTCTGGTGTGGTTATTGAATAAAATAAAGTTGTAATCAAGAATGAAGAGAGTATCTACTACATACAGATCAAAGTACAGGGCAGAGATGGAAGGAAGAACTTTGCAACTGTTACCATCACAATCTAATGGTCCCAGAAGTTACATGAGTTGATAGAAAAGTCAGGTAACCAAGACTGTGAAGGAAACATTCTCCAATGAATATTCCTTTAACAGGTGGCCATCTTATTCAGCAAGCTCAATATCACTGTGTTCTCAGACAAAAAAACCTTCAACAAAGTTTAAAAAGAACAAGACACAAGGTCAGGGAGAAGAAACTTCTCATGTGCATATACCAGTGTCTGTTTCTCAGAGCCTTCCTCCTGTTGTCTCATCCTGTTTTCCTCACTTAACTCTACGTCTTTCCTCAGAGAAACACAGTATCTTACATTTATGTTCATGTTTATATGAAGAAAAAGGCCATTTCTTTTGTGGACTATTAACGTCATTGATTTCCTACCATCTGATAGATCATTGTTGGAGCTAAAGACATAGTACCCATGACTCTCTAGAAAAAGCAACTTGCTCCAGTTTTTCTGTGTTGAAGCTTGATTGCATTTTACTTCCAATTCTGCATATACACAAATGTCAGGATTTCAGATTGAAATGAGTATTAGAATTCACACAATACCCAGGAGGAAGGGGCTAGAATTGGTTGAATATAAAGGTTGAATTCCTCTTGGTTATTATTATATACTTATAGGGTCTATTTCAGAATTCAAAGTTTTTTTAGATTTTTAAAATTTAGATAACTACAGATTTATACTCATACCCCAAAATTCCTTCCATATTTTCCCAGTTATTTTCCAATGATGATCTTGTAATGAAATATGGTATAATACCAAATCTAAGACACTGACATTACTACAACCGAGTTTTACTCAAACACCTATCACTTAACATTCATTGGGGTATGTTTGCGTATGTGGAGGCTGGTGTAATTGTATCATTTATGTTGGTTTTGTGTAGGCTACCAGTAAAAAGATAGTGAACAATTCCAAAGCAACAAAGATTTTAACCTTTTTATTAACATATCCACTTCCCTTCTGTTTTTCTACTTCATAGATTCCATTTTAAACTTGAAAACCAACAAATTCCACTTTAACAGGAACACCCCAAATCTCTAAGTATGGCAATTTCAGGATAAAATCAAGATTCTAATCTAGAGAACATAGGCATACAGAAATAACCACATGGTAATAAATTTATTCAGGAAGTATTATTTTGAAGAAATAATTTCAGAACTCTTGTTAACCTGTAAAGGAAGAGAAAGGAAGATTTTCTGGCTTTGTTTTAAATCTGCATAAGTTTACTCCAACTTCAAATGACTATTAAAACTTCTAAATTAATATTAGATCTTCAGAGTCTTCAGTCTCAACTAATAAAATTCTTGTTAATAAATTCAGTTTATTATTAAAATATCCTCTCACTAAAATATATTTCCTTAGGAAATATTTTTATCCAGGAAATTTCTAGGATGAAGAACCACATACCAACAGTGAATGCATATTACTCAAAAGTCATCCTGAAAAGAATTTAGAATTTATACCTTCACATTAATGCTGCCCTGCCTAATTTGAATATCATTTTATATTTACAAATCTCATATAATTTGTCATGTGAATATTTGTTTATTATGTATTGTCTTAAATTACATATACATACTTTTGTATTTGAAAATTAACTCCACAGCTACTTAGTCACCAATATTTCCCATTTTAATGTGAGGTTTTTCTTAAATGATGTATTTATTTTTATTTTATGTACATGAGTGTTTTGCCTGCATGTATGCATGTGTACTCCATGTATGCCTGTTATGCACAAAGTCTAGAAGAGGATGCCATATCCCCTGGCACTATAGTTACAGAGGGTCATGAGCTGTCATGTGAAGTGGGGAACCAAATCTACATTCTCTGCAAGAGCAGCAAGTGTTCTTAACCACTGAACAATTTTTCCAAACTCAATGTTTTATAGCTTTTTTCTTTTTTCCACAAGATCTTTGTTTTATGTTAATTTAAGTTTTTATTCACATGAATAAAAAATGTTACACATTTGTATGCATTTTTATTTTATAACTGCTTCCAGAATTTTTGTACAGATTACCAATCATGGTTTCAAAATTTCACCATTGATATTTTTCATTTTAAAATGCTTTGCTCATCAAAACAAAATAAATTTACAAGAGGACACTCAGTTATATTTCTTACTGGTATGTATTTGTTCATATTTTCTAGATTTGAATCTTGGGTGCATTTTTCCCTTTTCAGTGTCACATAGGTGTTAGTATTGCTCTCTAGATTTTTTCTAGATATTTAATGTTTTTCTATTATTCCACAACCTTGGATTTTAAAGGCTTAAAGACATACTTGACTATTTATTGTGAATCAGCTGTCCTGAATTCACTATGGAGACCAGACTGGCCTCGAACTCCCAGAGATCTGCCTACCTCTGCCTCTTGAGTGCTGGGATTAAAGGTGTTTGCAACCACACCCAGACAATTTACTTTTATATTGTTGTGATAAATGGGTTTATTTTGACTTACAGTTCCAGAGGGACAGAGTCCATCAGAGTAGGGATGACACAGCAGCAAGAGCAGGGACCTGGCTGATTACATTACCTCTATATACTGGAAGCAGAGGGAGAAACAGCAAGGGGCATTGGGTTATAAAACCTCAAAACCCACCCCCAGTGATATACTTACTCCATCAAGGCTCCACCTCCAAAATGTTCCATAACCTTCTCACACAGTACCACTAGCTGGGGATCGAGTGTTCAAACACATGAGCCTATGGGGGAGGAGATTGCATTTTTAAACTACAGGAAACATTCTTTTGAGATTTCGAATATTTGGTTCTAGCACAACGCCCTTTGCTTGGTTTGATTCCATGTGCTTTAGCTAATTTAGTTTTAAAATATATTACACTATGGCATAAAATTTTAGCACTACTTAAAATGATTTTTTTGCAATCCTTAGAAATCTATTCTTTCATATAAATCATTCAGATAAATATGTAATTTTTCATTTATAAGGAAATCATGGTTAAAATTAGCTTATATTGGAGACTGGAGAAATTGCTCAGCAGTTAAGAGCACTGGCTTCCCTTACAGAGGACCTGAGTTCAGTTCCCAGCATTCACATGGTGGCTAACTACCTTCCTTAACTCTAGTTCCAGGGGATTCAATGCCCTCTTCTGGCCTCTGTGAGTATTGCATGCACATGATACACTTAAATGTATGTAAGCAAAACACTCATACATATAAAATAAAAATAATCTTTAAAAAATTGCTAGCTTGCATTACATTCGTGGATTAATTCCTGGAAATCTTTCCTTTGTTCGAGTCTCTTTTCCTTCTTTTACATAAAACGTCAATTCCTGTGCTCCGTCCTTGTACTTTAAGTTTTAAGGATTTCAGTGCAGTTGCTCATTTTCCTTCTTCGAGTCTCTTTTCCTTCTTTTACATAAAACGTCAATTCCTGTGCTCTGTCCTTGTACTTTAAGTTTTAAGGATTTCAGTGCAGTTGCTCATTTTCCTTCACATAGATTCTATAGATTTTCTAAGAGCCTTGGAAAGTTCTCCAGCTCTTGGTATGAATTATTAAATATGGAAAGATCATCCTTCTCCAGAGATTTTCATATATTCCTCCTTTTCTTCTTCTCAGTATCATTGTTGCAATAACTATTTAAGTGTTAACAAAAAGCAGAAAGAATAACAAGCAGCTGGTTGTCTCTAGTGGAAACTCAGTGTTTTATTTGTGCTGAGACCCAGAGGTACCCCTGGAAGGGAATGGGATGAATTCCTAACTAGGTTAAATGATCTCAGTAGATAGTTCAGGGCCCTCAGCGTCACAGGTATGTGATGTATCTCCTTAGGTATGGTCCCTTCCCCATGCTTTTCTATTCACCTCCATTTATGCTCTTTAGGATACACAGCAGAGAGGAAGTGTAGTATAATCCAGCAGCAGATCAGAAGAGCAAGTGGTTGCCATGAATTGGAAAGAGACAGAGAATTCAAACACAATATCCCCAAGAGAAAAATGTTGAAACAGGTCTGTACCCAGTGAAGGTGTTTCCCAGCTGCCTTTGCCAGTCATGGGTGACTCTAAGACTCCATTTTGACCAGTGAGGTGTAAGCAGAAGTACATTCATGAATTCTAGAAGCTTCTCTAGAGGACCACTGGCTATATTTCCATATCTCTCCTTATGATGTCTGGAATGTAGCATGATGACTTTCTCTAGATCTCTTAAAAATGGGGAGATGAAAAATTATAATCACATATTTACACCCAGTTTCTTGAGATTTTCTGGTAACTGCAGCTGAATCTGCAAATAAAAATATAATAAAGTGTGACTCTTACAGGAAGAAGTCAGAACTTTCACAGGAGGGCATAGGCGAACAAGTTCAGTGGAAAACAGTATTCTACTAGGTTATAAGAAAATAAGCTATCTTCCATGATTATATCAGACATCTCTACAAATAGGGATATGAGTAGGAAACTCTTACCTGTGAAACAAACTTTGGAAAAATACAAAGTTAATAAATAATAAATAAACAAAATGTTTGGCCCAAAATTATAGCCAACATCGTAACACATGCCTTTTGGATACGGGAAAATGAGAAGTGTGTCTATCTTAGTAAGAGCAGCAATGAGGAACCCATGGGGGAAATATGATGGTGAACAAGACCTATGCTCTAAATATAACACTGACATTTTTAATCTTACCTATAGTAAGCAAATAACCTACAAAATGTCCACTGTGAGAATGAAGAGAGTGGGGACAACTGTGAGCTCTTCCTTTTAGTTCCAAACTTACATACCCAGTAGGTATGAAACATCCAACATGTGTATAGTGAAATTTCTAGCCCTTAATTTTTTTTTTCCTTTTCCAGGCTCCAAGGGAAATCATATTACTCACTCAAAAGCATCTTTGACTTCAACGGTTATATTTCATAGCACCCAAGGACTCTTGATGCTTAAGGATGAGTGCTTGCCTATTTATCCTTCTTTCCTTAAACTTTACCACCTTTCTCATTTTCCTCACCCCAGCCACATGTGCTTCTATTTCTTGATGATAGGCTCACAGGCAATGGCCTCTGAAAGACCTGTTTCTCTACATGCCTTCCCCAATGGTAAATTCAATGTTGGGATTAAACAGAAAGCCAAGTTGTATGTTCCCAGATCTATATTACCAAAATGGATACTCTTGTATGCCTCATTCATATACTTCTGGGTGTAGGGGGATGTGGGTGTGTGGTGCATGCATGTGTGTATGTGTGTGTCTGGGAGTGTGTGTGCCTACATGTGGGGAGAACAGTAGGGAACATTAGGTATCTTCCTCTACTCCACTCTACCTTATCCCCTTGAGACAGGGTCCTCTACTAAGCCTAGAGCTTGCCATTTTTCAGTTAGATTGGCAACCAGAGTGATTCTCCTCTCTCTAACACCCAGGTTTATGATTCATCTGTATTCTCTTAAATCTTTCTGGTATCTGTTATTTTGCCCTTGTAGGTGAAGAGCACTTTCCAACTCACTTGGGTTTAAAATGTTGCTTAACCTTTTTGAGTTACTTGTTTTTAAAAAATATTTTATTTATCTTTTTTATTTTACATGTATGAGTGCATTGTATGCATCTATATAAGTGTACCTGTATCATGCAATGCCTATAGAGGTCAGAAGAGGGTCTCAGGTCCCCTGGAACTGGAGTTATTGATGATTGTTAGCCACCATGTGGGTGCTGGAAACCATACCTAGGTCCTCTGCAAGAGTAGCTAGTGCTCTTAACTGCTGAGCTCTCTCTCCAGCCCGAGTCACTTGTTTTAAATATGTGTCTATTTATGGAGCACATAAAGGTGTTTGATTTCTGGATCAACTTATAACTCTTCTTTTAACTGCTGTTTTTAACCAATCTACATATGCATACACATGACAGACATGTTTGTCTTAAATTTCTCATGATTTTCCTATGTTTATGCATTTCTCAATGTGGTCTCTTTGCCACGTTTGTGAGGACTCAAAGACTTTCTTCTCATAGTAACCTAAAAGTAACTATAACTTTATATAATTAACCCTGGTTCTACTAATCAAGGATGAAATTTACATTTTTCCTTAACCTCTCTCTCCTCTTCTCTTAAATCATTCAATTTTAATTGACTTATGATGACAAATAATGAGGAATTTAGTATCAATACTA
The DNA here is from genome assembly GCF_000622305.1 of Nannospalax galili. NCBI lineage: Eukaryota > Metazoa > Chordata > Mammalia > Rodentia > Spalacidae > Nannospalax > Nannospalax galili. Next base: position 3,868,635 of record NW_008330570.1, read on the forward strand.
CTTCTGAACATTAGTGACAAAAAATGTAACACTCTAAGTGCTTAATATTCTTTCTTTACCACCATTATTACATTTGTTGTATATCAGTTTCATGATTAAAATATTTTGATGACATTTGACTATATAAAGACATGGTTTTGACTTTCAGTGGATACTAGTTTAAATGGTTACCTTAGAAAACTTTAAATTAGTCTTCAAATACTTTTTCTGAGTTCCCTAAGAAGGAAAATGCATTCTGAAGTGATCATTTCAATGACCATCCTAAGCCAAAGAATATATTCATAAATTTCAAGGCCAATCCTGTGGTACTGTTCAGTGATTTTAGAGAAGAGGAGTTCTCATCACTACAGGAAGAATTGGGAGCGGCATACAATGGCAGTAAAAATAATCAGCCATAGAATCAGGCTACCTGAGTCAAAGCCTAGCTTTGTCATTTACCATTTGAACTAATTAGTAATATTTTCTATTAAATGTAGATTGTAAGTTAAATGAGGGTTATAGAGAAAATTAAGTATGTAGAACACTTTCATCACATAGTATACACTCAGTCGAGGCTGTTATTTTAATATTGTACATCTTAACAGTTATTAGTCTATTGGGTGAAAAACAACAACCTATTGTTTGAACTGCAGATTTAAGATCAATAAGGACATTAAACATGATTTTTGCCACTAACCGTGTTTTTCCTGTTAATAGTTTTTGTTCACTATTCTCCCTGGGTTATGTTTACATTAACCACAGTAAAGTTTCATGTATATATATTTTTTCAAATGTTGTCTCCCAGCCCTACATATATAATGCTAAAATGTTTCTATTAAAGTCAAATATATTCAGAGGAAGACATGACATGAGAAATGCTGTCTGCTCACGTCTGCTACCAGCACCCAAATCACAGATAAGAAAATGTTCCCGAAGCTCAGCTGATCTTGGTCCCTTCTAGCCCAATCACAGCCAAGCTTAGCTGCTATCTTGACTTCTAGCAATGTCAGTAAGAGCGCACTTATGTTTGCCTTCTCTGGATGATGGCATTTCATAGAATGGTACCTTTTGTACCTGGCTTCTGTTAGTTGGAATTTGTCTTGTTTGCCCATAACAGTTTTCATTTTTAAATTTCTTGCTTTTTAAATAGTTCAGTCAATGCAGAGTTCAGGTAAGCAAATGAAGAAAACATAGCTTCATATATGGTCATAGTAAAGGATAAACTGATAAACATTTTAGTACAAATGTGTTATTGATAAGTAAATTTATCTTCTAAACCAATATCATTTTTTTTCTAAAATAAATCATATTTTTTTTATTCTTATTCATTTATGAAGTTAGATAAAAATTAATGAACAAGAAATTAAAGAGACTGCACTGCAATTAAGTTAGAATATTCTAACTGAAAAACAATTACTGTGAAACTATTTACATTCTCATAGAATTATAAACATTTCTCAAGGAATACTTTACAGCACAACTTTTTTTTTTCATACAGAAGAATTCATTCCAAAGCAATTGACATTGAGACGTTTTCACATGCATTTCTAATCTCTATATACATGACTATCACTGGTCACAGTCGCCCACCTTCTGAGCTCCTCGGCATCTGAGCATGAATACAAACTCGTCAGATAGACAGCCTTCCTCTCCCACTAGAGGCTCCATACTCAGCCATCCCTGTCACTGTCCACTGTGTTGTCAGCACCCTCATCCATTCCCCCCTGTCTGCCCTTCTGGTAAATCTAGTCAGCAGTGAAGAAAAATAATTATCAAGGCTGTAGTGATCATATGAAACCTTGGCTGTATCTTTATCCCAAATTGATTTGTTGTAAGGCTCAGTAAAAGCTAAAATGTAAACACAGCTCAGCAATGGTCAGGGGATATGGTGGGCATGCTTTAAATGGGAGAGATGCTGAGTTCTTTTCCCCTGTGGTGTTTGGAAAGGTTCCTGTCCTCTCCTTTCCATTTTAAATGTGAGTGCATTTATTCTCTCTCATTTCTTCACATTTCCAGCTTTTTATTTTTATTTTTTATAAAAGTAGTGGTGCCCAGAACAGAAGCGTTAATCTATTGGTAGCCTGATGTGGGGCAATTAATTAAAGCTTTAAGTTAGGATCAATTTCTCAAAACCCCACACTCGGTAATGGGCTCTAAAGCTGCCCATTCGAAAGGGAAGAAAAAAGGTACATACCTAGCGTCTGGTTATAATTTGGTGCCATCACAATAAGGCAATAATAATTCTAGTTGAGGATTGATAAGGGCCCCTTCTGGTGAATGCCTCATTTTCCTTCTGTTGATCAGAAGCCTGATGGCAAATTTTTTAAATGACTTGGAAGACACAGCATTATACTGAGTATGATAGTCTCCCTTTTCTGACAATTTCCAAAGTTAGTATATCAGTATTTTCTTTTCTGACCACAGGATGCAATGTATTTATTGTTCTCAGACTTGTCCTACCTGTCACTCTGGTTATGCTTGAGACTTGAGGTCTGAGAAGTTCATTCCCAGTACAGTTAGAGTTAGCCAGGCTGTAAAACAAAGAGGTAGAAACCCTGCCTCAGGAGGGGATGCCAAGGCAGGGATTTAGATTCAGTGAAGATTTTCAACTCAAACACAATGGGAATAAAATAGGTTTGGGAAAGATGGAGTCACTAACATTGTATAGACTATGAAGGGAGCATTCTGTTCACGAAGTTTCCAGATTTGGGAGCGATTCCAGATGAGCTACTTAAAAACAGTTTTCAAAAATTTAAGCTTTGGGCAAGCCTTGTTATTCTACCAGAGATGTGTCTTAAGTTTGTCTCCCCCTCTGTGTGTCTCAGAGTTTCAGGGCACCGTTCCCTGTGTTGGTACTCAGATGCTGCTGCTTTCGTGACATTGTCTTACTGTGCTCCTTGGAGGGGCACAAGGTCTCACAATTAGTAGAAGTTGCCAAATCTGCTAACCAAAGTAAATCTTCAGGAAATCTTAGGTATATGTCTTCCTTAATTAGTTGAGTGCCTGTTCATCTATGATTGGATACATCACAGATGTATACCCACAGAACAGAGGAGAAGCAGAAGGATATATGAAGGATCACCTAACTCACCAGAAGGGAAAGTAGCTGAAAAAACACTAATTATACCGTGGATAGATACATTAATGTTTGTATTACTTGAACCTGGGTAATTCAATAAACAAATGAGTTTTATTTTGGTCCATGGTTCTGTGGTTCAGTTCTGAGGTTGAGCATCAAATTTGCTGATTACTTTCCTGCTTGCAGAGTCCCATTCAGTCTCTAGGGCATCACAGCAGAATCAGGAAGTTTGTGTGTGTCATGTTCTCTTTGTAATACCACCAGCACTGAATAAAGGGGACTCCAGCCTGATGACTTTTTCTAACCCTAATCATTCCCCAAATCTCCTATTTCTAAATACTGGATTTGGATTAAGTTTTTACTTACTACTATGGGGGTTAAGATACAACATGATTTTCAGAAGGAATACACCAAAGCATTATGCCTCACCTTTACCAAGCAGCTCAGTTCCACATCACTACTTAAAAGAATTATTAATGAAAGTTAATACTATTTTAATAAAATGTAAAATATGTTTTAAAAGTGTCATCATGATACCAGCCAGAGGGAGGTGGCTGTTACATTTCTGGGGGGAAACACATGCTCCTGCTAGTGCCTACTCTGAATAAACTACATTCTTTTTTCATTTTTCATTTTCTGTGCTTTATCATTTCTCAATCTTTTACTGATCTAACCAATTCTCATATATTTGGAATCCAACACTTTCTGAGTTTTTGCAAAGAGTAAATGTGTCAAGGGCTGACCCTTGGGGTTTTTTTTTTTCTTTGTTTCTGGTCAGATTTTTCCCACACAGCGACTGGAATCCAGGGGACCCACACTCATTCTGCTCGTGTGTTTGCTATGGACCAATCAAGGCAAACGCCCCTTCTTCCTGATCATATGTGTGCTTCTGAATGGAAGAAATGCATGAATTATGTATTAAGATCAGAGCTATATTTTTAAAATGCTCCTTAGTGGGACAGCATGAGAAAAAATATGAAAG
>NW_008330570.1:3876019-3915638 GCF_000622305.1 Nannospalax galili
CCACCATCGGCAGGATCTCTATGTGAAAGGTTTCTGTTGCAATGGGTTGTTCCTTTTGGCTTTGTTTTGATTTTTGGTGTGTGTGTGTGTGTGTGTGTGTGTGTGTGTGTGTGTGTGGGAGAGAGACAGAGAGAGTAAGACCCTCACACCACCACCTGAGCTCGCCAGATCCCTACTATCTGTAAACGACAGGGTATGTCATTTTTTTAAGGAAAGTAAATGAAAATTCTCTCAATTGGTTATGTTTCTTTACTTGTTTGTTTGTTCCTTTTGGCTTTGTTTTGATTTTTGGTGTGTGTGTGTGTGTGTGTGTGTGTGTGTGTCGGAGAGAGACAGAGAGAATGAGAGTCTCACAGTAGCCTCTGCTAGCTGGCCTGCTACTTACTGTGTAAACCAGGTTGGGTTGGGTCTCACAGAGATCCACTGGGCCCTGCCTCCTGAGTGCTGGAATTTAAGGCCTGTGCCACCATGCCCACCTAATCAATATGTTTCCAATTCTTAACACTATCTTTCTTGATATCTATTATTTCATTGATAAAATTTTTCTAAGTAGAATTAATCTGACATTTCATCATAGAATGCTTTTTCCTTTTATTATTATTATTTTTTTTATTGTATATTTGTGAGTGGGTACATACACTTGTGTCCTGAAATGCCTGAGGAGGTCAGAAGAGAGTGTCAGATCCCCTGAAACCAGAGTTAAAGATGGTTGTTAGCTGCCATGTGGATGCTGGGAATCAAATCCCAGTCCTCTGCAAGAGCAACCTGTGGTCTTAACTGCTGAGTCACCTCTCCATCTCCATACGTCTTTTCTTTTAAGGCAGTCTGCAAAGTCAAGTTTGTGGTCATCTCCCTAAATCCTAGTGAACTCATTGCATCACTTTGATTCAGAATTCTTCTTTTGGTTCCCTGCTCTATTTGCATCCACATTGCCCCATAGAATCCAGCTGTACATCCAGTTGTCTTGAAATCAGTGTATAATTTGGGAGTAATGTCTGTGTTTCAAATAATACTTGGGTCCCTCACATAAAACAATAAGTTATCACAAAGCTATTGTTAAGAATGGGAACAAAATTCATTGGAAACATTAATAAAGTACATAATTATAATAAAGTAATTTTAGAAATAAAGACATTCTATAGAATTTGCATAGTGTGACTCACACTGCATAAGAAAAAACTCATGGAAATTATGAAGCAGAAGTATCACAGGGGGTATGAAAACAATGGCTCCTAGGAAATATGCAAAGTTTCTTTGAAATCAAGAGAGTTGGAATTTTCTCACAGTTACATATAGTAGTCACCTGGGTCATCATTTGTGATGCAGAAATTGCTTCCATTCAACAAATCGTTACATGTCATTTAGCAAGAATAGTTTAGGGACCATTTCCTAGAGTCAGGAGAGAATTTAAGAAAGTAGCAAAACAAAGTGGGATCCTCCTTGTGAAGGGGCCTATTACAAAGTTCAAGAAAAGGGTTTGAACTTATCCTGATTTTACCAAGTTACCAAGAGAATTTGAGGGCTGATTGGTTGTGGGCAGGACACTGCTAATGACAGGTTTGTGATGAAAAGGACTGGGGAATTCGTGTGCATATGAATTGGGGGAAGAGGTATTTCTGAACTTCAGTCCCACCAAAGCTGCTTATTAACTCAATATCTGTCCACTTGCCCATTGGGGGGCACACTGTCCATACTCCATTTATGTGTTTGAGTCTGAGGACACCATGATTGTAGGTGATGCAGTAATTTATATTGACCCATAAGAACCTCGGGATCAGCAGTAGTTTTCTTTTTCTTCCTACATAGTACTTCTCTGATTCTTCTCCACAGCTATTTCAAATCTTAGGGTTTGTTTTTTGGTGGTGTTGTTTTGTTCCTGCCATTAAATTATACTATTTTATTCTCCCCAGAAAATTTTGCCTTATATTTCTTAAAGAAGATTAGAGACTTTGTGTGTAGTTTCTGAAAATACTTTCACTCACCATGACAAAATCTGATGTATCTTTAACACTGTCTTAATTTTTCCTCTCAAGGTTCAGAGACCAAGTTACCTTTCTTCTTTAGGACAAATCTCACCCATTTATTCCTTCCACCTGTATCCAAACAGTTCCTCTCATTTTCCTCTGCTCACTCATGCCCCATTCTAAAACTTCAGTTTCTCTGTTTTATTTTCTTTAGCTTATATTATCAGACAACAAATCTGAAAATTAACTCTAAGTTGATGAAGATACTTTTTTTGCCGGGCGATCAACCTAGCTCTATGTTAAGATGAACTAATAAGACACATTTTTCAGTGGAAGAGATCTATCTGTCATTTTTCTACTAGTACTTTTGGATCCTGCCATATGAACATACTACTCTTCAGTGCTAGTGAGTTAGGCTCATCACACATTTGATGAGTTCTCATAAGCCATTAGCATGTCTTCCCACTGTGTCAAAGTTTTCTCTGGGCTTCCAGTCTTGTAGCCTGAGAGTAAAATGAGGTAGAGAGCATTTGATCCTATGGCTCTTCTCCTGGAACCCACTCTTCTTCTGCTCAGGAATATTCATGGGTTAATTGGCCTTTATCTTTCTCGGGACAAATCTGTTTGCCTTTTGTTTTCCTTTAATCTGAAGTACTAATTAATAGTTTCTAAATTTTTGAATGATTTTAGTCAATCAATCTAAGAACATTTTTCTGAAAAAAAAATCATTGTACCTTTTAATACTATAGATTTTGGAACTAGAAATAAGAGTAAGAGAGACAGAATCCTGATCTGGTGGAGCTTATACTTGGGAAGCCAGGAGGAGTGTGAATAGCATGGAACAAAAGAAAACAAAATTCTAGTAAATAAATGTTAAATAAATATAAAATTAATGATAGATATTTAAAGTTGCTATAACTAGGTAATGGTAATAGTAATAGTAATTTTTCATGGTGCTCTTTCCCAAAAGAATTTTCCTACTTCCTACTTTTACACTTCTCATGTTTTCATCTTAGGTGTGTACCACAAATGTCAAGAGAGCTTATTTGTGTGTGTGTGTGTGTGTGTGTGTGTATGTCATATATATATGCACATATACATGTCCATATCAATAAATGTCACCTTGTGAGCATGATACTTCTAGTTGGTACCAGAGAGTGGGCAGTTGCTGTGAAGAACCTGACCATGTGGGTTTTGGGAGGAATGTGGAAGACTTTGGAAGTTTGAACTAGAAAAGTAGTTGAATGTTGTCAACAGAGCTTAATGGGTCATTCTAGTAGGAGCCTGGAAGAAAGTAGTGCTGAAAGCAAAGTAGTTCCAGAGGGAAATAAGAACGGAAGAAGCAACTGGTTTATGCAAAGGTCTGGCTGCCAACTGCTCCCAGACTAAGAGTTTGTTTGAGGCTAAGTTGAAAAGTAATGGGCTAAATTTTTGGCAGAGGAAATTTCAGGACAAACTAACATAGAAATGTGGTATGGCTTTTAATGATGATTACTATGCAGATTTACAGGAAAAGAGAGCAAGTGGGGCAGAAAAAATACAAAATGTAGAGTTTAGATTTGAAAAGGATTACTCGGAAGATTAATGTTGGAGCCAAGGCAGGTACTGAAGGAAAGGCTCACTTTGATAAGGAGATTAGAGCAATTTAAGAGAGTTCTCTAGATTTGCATGGGAAGATGGAAGGGTAGCCTCAGGGCAGGACCACACCCAGCTAAGCCTCCAATTTGTGAAAGGAAAATTATGGAGGGATTTTCTGCTCTTAGAAAACCAAGCATAGAAAAGCTGCTAATGTGGATGATGTAGGCCAGAGTTCATCTCAGGTTGTCAGAAGTATTTGGTAGCGTCTTTCATGTGATTCTGGCTTTAGATGCAAAAGTGAGGTGATCCTTGATTCTTTCTCCATGATTTCAAAGAGATGTTAAGGCCAAATAGCATGCAGCAGAGGCATCCCTGCATAAAGAAGGCCTGAACAGGCCAGGAGGCCTGATAGGCTATTGCATGAAGCTGTGGAGGTGAAGTCTGGTTGACAGTAAAACTCCATGGAAACATTCAGGATGCTGGAGCCATGACACATCTGCCAAGGAGAACTACATACAAGGAATGGTACCAGCCCAAGAGAGAGATATGTATTGCACGCAGCAAAGCTGGAGGGGTTGAGCCATCTACACCCTTTGCAAATAAAATCCCAGTCATTAGACATGGAGTTGCAGGATTTGATATTTGCCCCACTAAGTTTCAGTCCTGTTTTGGTCTGGTATTTGCTCAATATACTCCTATTCCTCCCATTTCAAATGAGAATGTGTATTTGGTTCCATTGCACATTGAAAGTCTATAATTTGTGGGGTTTTTTAATTTTTATTTTACAGGGGCTTACATATAAGAGATTACAGTGAGTCTCTGAAGGGATGTTGAACTCTGGACTTTTAAATAGTATTGATACTGCTAAAGAATACTGGGGCTTTTGAGGGTGGAATAAATGCAATTTTCATTTTCAAATGGTTATGAGCTTATGGGGGCCAGGGTGATAGTTTGAATGAGAATCTCCACCATAGGCTTCATGTATTTGGAAATTTTTGTCCCCAGTTGGTGTACTGATTTGGGAGCTTTCAGGAGATACCACTTCACTGGAGGAAGCATGTCACTAGGGGTAAAATTTAAGAATTCTTAAAGCCTTGTCAGAGTTCCAGTCTCTCTCTGCTTCATGTACCTCCTTGAAGATATGCTCACTCAGCTTTTTGCTCCAGCTACCTCTGCTGCCATACTTCCTCTGCGATTTTGGACTCTTACCCTCTGGAACCATACACTAAATAAACTCTTCCTTCTATAAGTTGTTTTGGTCATGGTGTTTTATCGTAGCAACTGAAAAGTAACTAAAACAGTAGTGAGAAATGTATTCTTGGTGTATTCTCTAAGATCACAGAGACTCTGTGCTATTCATTCCCATTGTATAAGTCAAAATTCATTGAATTTATGAAGTCAACGTGTGAAATCTGGTGATATTCAATAGCTGTGGGAACTTCAGGTATACTGTGTGAAAACATTTTAAGAGTTACATACAATAGCCATGCTGTTTTGTTTCAGATCTTCAGATCATCATTGTGGAATTCAAAATATCAAAACTATGTCTCATTCTATTAAACCAAATTAGGAAAGAAGTCTTCCATGTCTGACCAATCCTTCTTCCTGGTTCTCAGCCAGAAGGCTTGGTTTCCCATCTGTGCCCAGTTATCAGTAGGAGGCAAGTCATTGCACTGTTGGTGTCTTACAACACACTGTTGAACAATGTCTCATGTTAAGTGATGTGAAAGTGTTACCTTAAAAATATCATATAATAAAGAAGCTGGAGGTATGGCTCACTGGTAGAGGACACTTGCAAATCAAGCTAAGATTCCCAAAACTGCACTAAGAAATTTTTTTCAGTAGACAGGCATTATAAGTGCATGCATGGAACCCCAGGCCTCATGGGGCTGAGTCAGACTATTGCAAGTTTAAGGCCAGTCTAGGAAGGTAGCAAAGTCCTGTCTCAAAATAATAACTAAGCAAGTAAACAAATTATCATATTTTTAAAGAGAACAGACTTCAAATGGGAGAACACAGCATCTGTGACACTCAAGTGGCTGATCTGGAGAATTTAGAAATCAGTCAAATCAACTATGCAGACAAATGAAGATCAAAACTCTAACTTGTTCCCGCTGCATTTTGTCTTCCAAAAATTTGTGTTAGCCTCCTGTGTTTCTGGAGGAAATGACTCAAGGGACTTGAGAAAATTATCCTTTAATCTTTTATGTTAATAATAGTAAATGAAAGCATTTTGGCAAAGAAGTCAGGGCCATAAGGATAGATATGCCCGGACATAGACTTAAAGCCTACTTTTATCATTTCCTGGCTCCAACAGGAACCAGGCAGTGCAGTAGCAGACAGGAACCTTGGAACAAAGGTATAATGTGGAGCCTGATAGATGGACTATTTATATGATAGTTTGTAGATACTTCTTTTTGGCCTTTAATTAACTACTGCTGAGGTTGATTTTGTTATCGCCACTGAAGTCTCACAACAGGTGCTGAGTGGTTAGCAAAATTGGGTGTTTTTGATGAAAATCCCAAATCTAGGCCCCATTTGTAAAGGGGTGGGTGTAATAACATTTGGGGTATTAGGGACAATTTCTTTTACAACAAAGTGAACCTAGGTAATCCCCTCTTAGTGTATTGGCACAAATTGCAATCTGAAGGAGTGGAATGCATTCCTTTCTTAGGTTTGGAGCATTTGAGTCACTGACTACAGACTTTTTAGTCTCTGCCTTTAAGCCCTTGAAGGTTAATTTTATGCATTAAATTGATTGTGCTACATTACTCTCAGAAAGTTTTGTCAAGCAATATTCTGAGGCTGTATAAAGAGTCAGAAAACAATGATTTGGTTAGTATCTAAAGTCAGCTCAAGAATGCAGGACAGAAGGTCCACTCTATTTGCAGGAAGGACAATTCAAACCTCAACTTACTGTATAATGCACACTTGCAGTCTCACCCATTCAGTCTCCCAATTCATATGTGAAACTCATTCTGGAACACCTTCATAAATGCATCCAGAGTGATGTTTGACCAAATTTCAGGGTAGCTGAGTCTCAAGTAGTCATGATGAGTCTAAAATAATTGTCACCTGAAAGAACTGTCATCAGCAAATGTATACAGTAAATGTTATAGATGTTTCCTTATAGATTCAGAGGCTCTCATTCTTTTTATTCAAGAGGAAAAGTCAACAAATCCAAATAATTCAACAAAACAGAGATAGAGCAAAACAGAAATCAGTCAATGTTGAAAAGAGGAGGCAGAGCCATGTGTGGTGGTCATGCCTTTAATCCTAGCACTCGGGAGTTAGAAACAGGTGAATCTATGTGAGACCAAGATCAGCCTGGTTGATATAGCTAGGATAACAGGGAGAGCCTTCCTCAAGATAAAAAAAAGATGGAAGGACAAGGACAGAGAAGAGATCTGAATAGGAAGGGAGGGGAAAGGGAAAGGAAGAGAAGAGGGTGTGTCTTGATTTATATGACCCATTTCTTCCCTGATGTGATAATCACTAAAAATAAGATAATGAGGTAATGATAAGATCTTATTTTCAGGAATTAAGAAACTCATAGAGAATGGGGCCTAGCATCAAACTTATGACACACAGTAATAATCTTGAGGAACTCTGAAAATCCATGGCACTACCCATGAATACAGAACATATTTACCTTACATTAAACAAAATAATACAAACTTTTCAGTGGATCCCTGCTTCCTAATCTAAGGATAGGGCTGCCTATAACTTATTAGTTTTCTCAATGCATAGCATGCCCAGTGGTGAAATCCATGATTGCAGCATATGGCACTGTGTTCTAGGTTTGCTTTAAAATATGTAGGAGGACATTACACATGGTTTTGCACACCTCTAATCCTAGCACTTGGTAGGTAGAAGTGGGAGGATCAGAAGTTCAAGGCCATCTTTAGCTACCTAGTGAGGTCAGGATCAGCCAGGGCTGTAAAAGACCCTGTTCAACATGTGTATGAAAAAATAATTCTCAAGCAATGAAGTTTAAATGTCCTTTCATCTTCCTGTGTATGTTTAGATATGGTGATCAAAATGCTAGCACAAGCTCAGGTATCTGAGAAACTTAAGACTGTAGGAACTACCTTTCTGTCTGTCTCAGGACTGACCATCTCTATTAGTTTTCTGTTGCTGTGATAGAAGCCCAATGACCAAGGGAACTTATAAAGGGAGAGTTTATTTAGCTTACAGATTCAATGGGGCAAGAGTCCATCATGGTGGGGAGGCATGGCAGCAGAGGTGGCTGGAGTAGGAGCCAAGAGCAGAGGCTCACATCTTCAAGCAGGTCCAGGAAGCAGAGTGAGACTGGAGATCTGGCAAGGCTTAGAATTCTCTAAGGCCACTCCATGACATGCTTCCTCCAGCATGGCCACGCCTTCTAAGACCTTCCAAAGCAGCACCACCAAGTGGTGACAAAATGTTCCAATACTTTGAGCCCATGGGGGACATTTTCAGTCAAACCACCACACCATCTAATTATATACTGATCATGCCCATAAACAAAGATCTATATAATATCTCAAGTATGGCTAACCTTCTCTTAGGCACTATTAACAATAATAGAGCAAGATATATGACATTATTTTTATTCTACAGATATGAATTAAAATAAAAAATTTAATTTTATTCAATTCAATAAAAATGAATTGCACAAGGTCAACTAGCTGAAACAGACAAACTGGAAATAGATATCAGAAATGCCAAAATCCTAAACTGTGTTAAATCAAGAATCCTGAGTACCTGCTCATATAGCAAAGGGCATCTAAAGAGAGTGAAGTGGCTAATCCAGTCAAGATTAAAATGTTCATTCAACATGTATACTTTAGTTCTAACTTCAAACCAATTTTTTGGCATGCTGTCATGGACAGATACATCACAGTTCATCTAGTTCATCACATCATAGTTCATGATAATGATTAAGTTTTAAATAACCCAGAAATTTGTATATTTTGGAGTTTTGACATTTTCCTTTTTCCTCTCTTCTTACGCCATCTTTTATAGTTTCCTTTCCTTTTTCCATTCAGCTGGAGCCCTTGTCTCCCCAATTCCCTAATGCTTACCTTCCACATGGATTTCAAGCTTCATCTCCTTCAGAAGACATGTCCTGAAAACATGTGCCTTCCTCAGATACTTAACACAAGTTGCCACTCAGTGATGAACTGCTGCCTAAATACTTTTGCTTGTTTAAGTATTCCAGGTGGACTGTAAACATATGTACAACAAATTGTGGGGATAAAATATTTTCCTCCTCAGTAAGAAACAAAATCCTTGATCTATAAGAGTTGCTAATAAATTAATAATGGATTTCAACTGGGTGTTCTTGAAAGCCAGTTATTGATTAATGAAGGATCACCTAAGTTGACCTATGCAAAACGAACCCCTTTCTTAGTAAGATATTAAGGATATAGCTGTAGTCCTTATAGATATCTGAGTATTTCCTTAGCTCTTGGCAAATTCTGAATCTTCAACCTTGTTCATTATGGTCCAGTATCAGGGGGAGGAATCCAATAAATAATATGCAAACACCTTCATTCCCCCATAACAATTAGAATAAACTCTGTAATTTGACTAGAATACAGGTGGGTGCTTATTAAAAGAATTCTGCATCATGATGGCATAATTTTTATTTGCATTAAAATACCAAAGCAAATGACACTTTACATACCAAACTGTCAAAGTAACTTTTTGCTTAATTTTCCCAAGTGCATTAGACCCAGAATTGGAAGAGAAATATTTTTTTTTTGTCTGCATAGTCAAGAATTTTTTCTTCCAGCACTCTGGAACCTTGTATCTTGTTGAGATTTGATGGTGACCTTACAGGTACCTTATAAATAATGAACCAGAAGGACCCAGCAGATTTGGGTTTAAGAGTAATAAATCACACTGTAAGTGCCATGTTTGCAGTTTTAGAATTTGAGGGTCTGGTAGGAGTGAAAAGGGATAGAGGCTGGCCTTTCACAGGGCTGATTAGTACTCACGGAAATTAATCACTTTTGTATTTTACATTCCTAATTGATGTTATTCTTTCCAGTTATGATATAATTGAATAAAAAATATGATGCTTCAAATGTCAAGTTCAGATATTACGTGGTGCTTCTGCTCAAGGAAGTTTACACACGGTTTAGGTCATTTGGAATGATGGATAATCAGGCAAACTTCATGGTGCCTAATGATACTCAGGACGGTAAATTTGCAGCATGGAAGATTCCATGGGGGTTATAAAGGAAGAATAAGATAGTGGAAAGTTAGCATGTGGATTTTAACTAGTCAATTAACCACCATGAAATTCAGTTCGTTTATTAGGAAACTTCTTTTAAGCAACAAGGAAGGTAATTGCTACTGTAGTTCCAAGTCAATGTGCTTGCAAAATATAGTCTGTTTTCCATGAATTTTGTGCCTGACACTGTGCTAAATGTGACAATATTGGGAGCTGGTTAGCACAAGTCTTTAGTCCATAAGCATAGCTACCAGTACTGCATGACACAGTTCAATATTTGCAGACAACTTGAACATAGCAGAGAGTCTCAGAATCGATGCGGACTCTGTTTTCAACTATATGATAGACACTAGAATTCAGGTCATGAGGATGAAGAAGAAAATTCTTGTGTCTGGGCTTTCACGCTTTGTGTGAGGAGAAGCTGATTGATAATCCACTTGGTTCACATTATTATGAAAAGGTGCTATGACCATTCCTAGAAAAGGCCAAAACCCTCCACCCTCTACCACATACCAGTTGAAATGTAAAACTTTTTCTAAATGCTTACTGAATCATACCCATCCCCTGGGACTTCAAAATTATCCATATTTCACATGTTGTAAATTCCAGTTTTTAAAGATGAGAGAATGGAAGGTCCAAATAGGAGAGTGATTCCTTCTCTTATCCAGCCAGCCTTGGGACTGGAAATGAAAGAAGCTGAGTACCATTAGAATCTGGCTGCAGGTATCCACTGGGAACCAATACCTTGGGATTTGGCAAACCTGCGATAACTGTGTGGAAGAATGAAGCAGCTGGCAACAGCATTATTTGACCTCCATCAGAGAGGAGCCCCCTAGTAGATCTAACAAAATTTCATATCTGATAGATATGCTCTTCAGTGCCTCTCTGTAAGGCAAGATGCCTTTAACAGCATCTTTGAAATTACAGCACTCTGTTCTGGTTTCACAGTAAATGTTCAGATAGTTGCGTGGGCTCTTGGGTTTCTTTCTGGGCTGTGCTGTGAAAACACATACTTCATATACATTGTTATTATCATTGCTGCTAAGTAGCGAGTGAGCGTACATTTCTACCTCATCATCTACACGGGACAGAGGTAGCAAACCCTGCTGGCATGTAATAACAATCTATAAGTAAACCAGTCATAGCAAAAATCTATCAAAAATGTGGCAATTTACAAAATACATCCCTCAAGTACACCAAAGTTGTCATCAAAGCAAGTTAGCTGCCAATTAACTTCTCCATCTCGTACAAAGGGCACCAAGTTGTAGTGTAAAAATAAAAACCAGCTAATGCATATCAACTGTCTCTGAACTACAAATCAGAAACAAGAAATGAACATACCACGTGGTATTCATTAGTGAAGACTACCATCACGTGGAATGCTGCTGCCCAGGCTTCTGAGTGAGAATTACTTTTAAAGGAAACAGTGACTGAGATATTTTGGTTTAGACATTTACACTAAGATTTCAGTCAACGAGTAGTTCCTCAGTGGTCACTGTGTTCTAGTCACAAAAAGTAGAAAAATTATCTGCAAAACTGTTTAATACTATATATACTTAAGGAAGTATCATTAGCTGATAGCTACTAGGAAGGGGAAATTTAGGTGACCAGGCTCCAGCAGATGGATACACACTGAAGGGCATTTGGGGACATAAACCTGACACTATAGGACTATATATATATATATATGAATTTTGTAGTGGTCTTGAAAAGGGGGTTTAGATATGGGAGGGGATCTAAATATTTTTGGGAATGTTTAAAATTCAAAAAAATTCAGTTAAAAATTAATGTAAAAAACTGTTAAACAACACTTTCCTGCAATGTCTTATACACGCTTTTGGCAAATTTACCTATACCACAAATAAGATTTTGCAGAGGATGATACTTGTAACCCAGAGAGTAAAAGTTGGGAAAAGACACGGCATCTGTACTGACTTTTTTAAAAAGTATTTTATTTATTATTTTTATTTCATGTGCATAAATGTTTTGCCTGCATGTAAGTGCAGAGGTCAGAAGAAGGTACCAGTTCCCCATGACCTGGAGTTACAGATGACTACCAGCCATCATGCGGGTGCTGGTATTTGAACCCAGGTCCTCTGCAAGAGCAGTCAGCACTCCCAACCGCTGAGCCATCTCTCCACGCCATCTGTGTTGACTTTTGAGGGACACTCAGGGTTTCATATTTCTGGCTCACTTACTGCTGTGTTGTTACTGCATCTACTCAACTGAGGCCTCTCAGAATGAGGAAATGTACAACCACAACAACCAAACCCACCTGCATAATCGACCTCCCCATGATGAGTTACTCATGCTCTGTGATGATGAGAGTTGACTGACAATTTACAAGATCTGGACTCACATAGGAAGCAGGCTTTCAGGTATACCTGAGAGGAGCTGGTTCAATTAGGCTGGCCTCTGGGCCTGCCTGGGCTGGATTAACTTGATTGGAAAATTAAGGTGGAGGATCCACTTTAAAGAAGAGAGGCACCATTTCCTGGCCTTGAGTTCCTGGACTGCATAAAAGGAGAGAGTTATCCGAACACAAGCATTCGTTGCTCTCTGCTTTCTGACTGTACTTAAGGTAGCTGGCTGCTTTAAGCTCCAGCCTCCCTGGCCTGCCTACCATAATGAACAGTACCTTCTGACTGTGTTCTAGTTTGTTTCTCCATGGCTGTGACAAAACACTATGACCAATACCAACTTGAGGAGGAAAAGATTTATTCCACTTACATCTCCCTGGTCACAGTTCATCACTGAGGGCACCCAGAGCTGCAGCTCTGGCCACGGAGGAACGCTGCTGACTGGCTTGCTCCCCTGACCCTTGCTTGACCTGCTTTCTTATACAACATAGGCCCACCTGCACAGGGGTAGCACCACCCAACATGGGCTCAGCCCTCCCACATCACTCAATAATCAAGAAGCTGCCCCATAGACATGGCCACAGGCCATTCCAATGGAGGCAAGTTACCAATTGGACCCAGGTGTGTCAAGTTGACAACTAAAGCTATCCAGCACAGACTGTAAGCCAAAGTAAACTCTTTTTTCCTTAAGTTGCTTTTGCCAGTGGCTTTTATCACAGCAGCAGGAATCACCAGGTGATGTGCACTTTCAGAGCAGAAGTAGCCCATCAATCGGCATTCCCATCATTTTTGGATCTCGAGCTTGAACCTTTGACCCTAAGACAATAATTTCATGTCACATGCTAACACCTTTGCAGTCAAGAAGGTTACAGAATAATTATTCTGTGTCCAGATTTGTCCAGTTAACCTCTCAGCCAAGCAGAAGTTTTCTTATCTTGAGTGCAGCACTGCACTTTGAAATGCTCTTGTCCTCTTCCTGGAAATCCTGTTTACATTAATGAATCTGATACTATCAAATCAGCTTCATCCACCAAAACCTCACTCTACCCCATGCCTAAAAGTGATATTCTCTATTAAAATTGCATAGATCATCACTTCCCTTTTGCTATTTTGTAATGTTCTTCACACATACAATTTAATAAATACTTATTAAACCTACGTTATCTTGGTTGTTGTTGTGGAGACTATGAAACTGCAGTAAATTACGACAAATGCTTTGCCATGGTTCAGCATACAATGTATTGTAGGGACTCAGACAATAGACAAATAATTGGTATATATAGTAATAACTACTTTGTAGAAAAACTAATTGGAACAAAGAGGAGTGCTTGAGTATTGTGAAATACTGCAGCGGACAGTCAAGGGATCTTTCACAGAGAAGGAAATATTTAAGCACTATCTCAAGGAGGCGTAATTAGACCAACAATTAACAAACAGCTGTTGTTTTTCTTTGCCCTAAATGGTAAAATAATAAATAAAAAACAATCCAATCAATAAAATACAATTGTTTTATCTATATTATTTCTATTAAGTGGTAAGCACTTAAGACATAAATTTGCCTATTTTTCCATCTTCTGTACCCAACACGGAGTGAGGCACAAAGTGGTGGTAAGAAAAGAGGAAGAGGTGAATAGAATCCCAAGGGAATGCTTTTCTAGATTTTCTAAATGTTCTAAGTCTTAGCTCTCCCTCAATGATACTACAGAGGGGACAGGTTAATAAGGCATATCATGAGCTCCACCTTGTTTCCCAGCCCATTTTGCAGTTATCAGGGGCTTAATGACTAGTATATTCAATAAAACATGTAAAAATGATTGTCTTTCTTCAGAGCTGTAGCACTAAACAGAAAATGGCCCCAATATTTATGTTGCCCCTACTATGGCAACCCTAATGTCTATGTGTTGAGAAATAAATGTGACAAGTAGAGGAGCACAGACCATTGACTGGAGACTAGACCCACAAGCTTATAGCAGCTATGTGGAGAAGGAAAGAATTTTAGTTTGGTAAGTCATCAAAATTTTCAAAATCTCTTTTTACCATTCTATTGTCCAGTATATCCTTATCAAATGAGCATATGAACATATCATTTTCGGAGTTTGTGATCAGCTGTCATAGATGTCCCTTATTAAGATGCAATAACAATAGTGCTGAGTGCCTTGGAACTACATTGATGATCTTGTGCATTAACAACTCATAATGTCAGGTGTTAGGTCACTCCTAGGAGGGTAAGAAGCTTTTCTAGCTTGTGTTGGGATAGCTCACACATAGTGTTCACACTGCATTTGGTCATTGATCCTCATAGCGTGAAGTCTACCAAGATGTGCATGGACTCCTGAAAAATGGGAGCCTTAATCTGTTACTTTCTTACACTCTGCAATACTAAGAGAAAGGTAAGAAAAGATGAGTAACTGTTTATTATTGGTTCATTAGTTGGTTTGTCAGCTGGGTAATTAAATAGCAGAGGACTAAACAAAAGATAGCAACCCAGACTGGTTGCTCTTTGGGATAATTTAGATCTCAAAGTCTAAGTCAGAGTTCTTGATTCTTAAATCAATCAGCTATTAAGCCTTTGTTAGTCTAGACCCTGAAGACTAAGTTAAAACAACAGCTTGCAATCAGAATAGAATATTTTAAAATAAATATTGTAATTAGAAAAGTATATGAAGAGACAAAGTCAGGTATGTACAACCAGGATTGTGTTCAAACCAGCAGTAAATGAGATACGGTGAGGATATCATCACAGGACACTGACTTCTGCAGCTGATATATCAACCCTGCTAGCCCCGGATGCTGGAAACCCTCAATAGCTTTACTACTCTGCTCCCCATGGCTCCAAATCTTGTTTCCTCTTCCTTTAGCAAGCACCTACTGTTAACATTTCTTGTGAGCTCTCTATATATCCTGCTGGCTGGATTAATTTGTTCACCTCACCTTCACTTTGCAACTCAAAGCAATTGCCTTCTCTTCCCTCTACCCCACTAATACTGCCTTTGGGGCAAGATCTCAATGACTTTCTAATTGGCAAAGACAATGAACATTTTACCCAACTTAACTCTGGCAGTCTTGATAGTTTTGACTGGCAGTCTCTGTCATTGGTACCCATTTTCCAGCCTATGCCTTAAAGGTGATTCTCCTTCATGTTTAATCCTCTGTGCACAGGTCTGTTCAAGATACACTGCCAGGGAACTAATCCATTCTTCTGATTTCCATCATCACCTCACCACTTCCTTGTTTAATGATGCCTATATCTACATTGTTAGCCATCATTTGTTGTCTGAACATCAGATTTGTCTGAGCATCAGATTTGAATATGCAAATTGCTGATAAATATCTCTAATTGAATGTGTCACAGAAACTACAAAATTACATATTTTATATTCTGAGGTATGTGTGTGTGGTATGGTGTACAGGACTCGCTGAATGGCATCGTTATTCATGTCATCTCTGAACCAGAATCTTGGAAATCATCCTTTTGTTTCTCATCTTGTTCATCCCCAAAATGAAACTGAACAAGTCTCATATCCTGTAGCATTATACATTCTCTTAAACCAATATCATCATCCCTAATAACTTGAGTCCAGGATTTCATCATAATTTTTATTACTTCTGACACAGTCTCTAAAGAGTCATCTCAGGCACTGTTCTTGAGAGTCTCTCCTCCTACCTCCCTTATGCCAAATTCTGACACACTCCCCCTATACACCTACCACAATTTGATTAAAATTAGCATGCATAAAGTTTCCCTTTGACACATAAGCATTCAGTGACCTTTCTTTAGGCAGGAATGCACACCCCATTTTCTCCCATTTCATTCTGCAGTATCAAATATCTACTGTTGCTTGTGTCCTCTGTGTGATTTCAGCTCTAGTTAGTCTATTCCAATACCCAAAATAAATTTCTCCTTGGTATAAACTTCTTTCAAACTAACTAACCATTATCTTTAAGACATGACTGAAGTATTGTTTCCCCCAAGAAAACTTCGTAGAACTCTCCCAAGAGGGTAGAATTTATCCTTTGTGTCTATACAATTATATACATAAATATATCTCCTCTAACAACATTTATTTTCAGTCACAATTTTCTACCACATTGTGAGTATGCCATTTTGAACAAAGTGATTTATAATGTAGCAAAAAAAAATTATTTTCTAATTTTTGTCCTTTTACCGGTTTAAATATGTCTTACATCTGTGGCCTGTGAACACAGAAGAGCATGGCTAGGAAAAAAGAAGCAAGCCCTATGCTTTGTCTTGCTTGACATTTCCCTGAATAGAAAACTTAATTGAAACAATGCTTTTTTTTTTTTTACAATCAACATGCCATCTATAAATAGATTTTACTAAGTAGGCGTGAATGGTAGCACATACCTTTAATCCCAGCACTTGAGAGACAGAGGTAAGAGGGAGTCTGTGAGATCAAAGCCAGGCTGGTGGTCTACATAGCACGTTCCAGGCTAGCTGGGGCTACAGGAAGATCCTGTCTCAAAAAAAATGTAATAAATGAATTAAAAACAAATGTGAAGGAAACACCGTATGAACAACATAAAAGGATTTCTCAGAGTCTGAGCTTCAATTACTTTGGCAATCCTAGGATGTGCTGGTCTCACTTTCCACAGCTGCTCCTCTCCGTTTAATTTCTGTGTGATCACTTCTTTTTTCTTGCTCTTAGTTCACATGACACGGAAACTATGATAAAACCACCCAGTTACATGCTAGTTTGCACTAGTTACTTCGTGCTAGTTACTAAAAGAAAAAAAAAAAAAAAACCCATTATCCTTTAATTTTGGCTATAGAATCTCAGGGCAGAACTTCGGCCTACAATGAGTAAAGTACCTACCTTAGGCAAGCCGTGAAGCAGAAACACGTTAGATAGACTATCATGACAGATCAGAGGAAATGCTTGGCATTAAATGGAGGTGTTCATTTAATTAAAGAAGGAGAAAGGGGTGCTGGGCTGAAGAACAATTGTGACCTACTCCAATAATCCTTCATATCTGAGCAGTCTACTTCACTGCTTAGAAAAAGGAATTCATAGATATTTCCTCATGTATTTCCTTCAGAGCTCTTAGCCTTGAAGAGTCCATTCTCAATTTATAGATGAGGAAACTAAGATGTAAAGAGAACACGAAAACTAATAAAATTCAAACAGCTAGCCTGGCTAGAGCTAAGATATGAATGATTACCTTCAAATGTCTTGACATATTGGTGGCCTTGTTCACAGGAGGGGGTCTCTGGAAGCCCCAGGTTCCTCGAAGTCAGGACTGTGCACTGTGCTCCCTAGGAATGTACTTTGCCAAAGAGTGCCCTTCCTCTGCATCTGAAGGTAAGTCTTTAAAGAGACATCAATGAAACCTTTGCCTCTGTGAATCTTATATTTTTGTCTTGAAGTTAGACATCCAATGCTTATTCATTTTCTCTGAAAAAAAGTAGTTCCACTGGAAATATTCATCTAACTGATAAAATTTTTTTGAGCATTTAGAGTAAGTCAGGCCACATCCTCGACAATGCAGGGAAACGTTAAACACTGACCCTGCCACCAGACAAATCACTGTTAGTTGAGTTAGGGATGAATCCATGTAACTATGAAAACATTTACATGTGAGAGGTCATAAAAAAGATGCAAACAAATTAGGATAAGAAAATGGAAACTTTCTGCCAAAGAAGGATCATAAAATGTATCACTGTGAAAATGTCATATCACTCAGGCCTCAGGACTATGAGTTGGTGGGAAAGGTGTGCTTATATGGAGTATGCTTAGTCCTTCCTAAGTCCATCAGCTCAGACTCTAACATTATAGACCCACCAAGACAGTGTATTCACAATGGCACCGACTGATTCTCCTCCACTTCCTGACCCACGTGCCCTCCTAGAAATGCCCACAAATGTTTTTAATGTCTACACAAGTCTATATTCCTGTTTTTGTTCACTAAGTATAATCACACACATACTTTTGGCTTTTCTTTACTGTAAATGCTAGAATATTATAACTCACTGCTCTTTGCAGTAGTATAAATAAAAGTAAATAAGAAAAATGATTTGATTTTCAGTCCAATGGTTTACTCTTACAGAGTTGTTCATAAAAAATTAAATAGAAAAATGCATATTTTTAAAGAATAGTGTGATTCTCACTTTTTTCTGTAGTCCCTTTACTTATTAATAACAAAGTCAGAGGCCAGACCGAAGTTGAGGTTAAAGACTATAGATGTAAAGGTGTCTTGGGAGTGAATATTTATGAAAAATAATTTCACTTAGAGAACCCACCAATATATTCAAAGTCTCTACTGTTTCTAAATGCATGTGGAGCCATAGAAAGCAATAAAAAGAACTCCTAGGTTGAACATACACTGTGCTGGTAAATGGGCACAAAAATAAATCACATAATATAATGTAATTTCAAATGACAATACAGGCTATCATAAATGCAATATGAGAAAGCAGGCTATTTTGGACAGAGGATTAGAGAAGACAATAGGTGACTTTAAAAAAAGAAGTGTGAATAACAGGGTGAACTCTTTGGAATCTGAAGGAGCAGAGCAGACAGAAGAAAGAAAATACTGTCACTACCATCACCCTGGAGTTGTTGAGGAACAACAAGCAGCCCACTACGGCAGGAGCAGAAGAGTGAAGGGCAAGTTGAAAGATGAAGTCTAAGCAGTAGGATGAGGCCAGATCATCCCTGTGGGCCTAGGATAAGGAATTTATGATGTACTCTGAATGTGATGGCTTACCAGTGGAGTCTTTAAAAGACAGTAATAGTTACTGTTGTGTGCAGCAACAGCTACGCTGGGACGTAGGAGCAGGGAAGAGAGAATCAGAGAGAGGAGTTTGGTGCTGTTTGTCAGGATTGAGGTTTCAACTATGATAGAAATTGTATAAGAGGGAAGACACACTTTAACATATCATTTGAATATAGATTTCAAAATTAATTTAGAAATGGGTAATGAAAAAGATTAGAGAATTTGAGTGAGCTACTGGAATTACGTTGTTATCACCTACTGATATGGGGACAGGCAAGAAGGAACTGGCTGTTGGCAGAGACAGGGGTGATAGATTAAGAGTTCCCTGTGGAGAGAAGGTGATACTTGATAGCCTCATGGAAACGCCCAGTTCACAGTTGGCGGCAGGTGCACTTGATTTATTTTATTTTATTTTAATTTATTTATGGTAGGTGCTCTTCAAGACAGTGGATGGGATAAAGTCATCTATTGTATGAGCACTGGAAAAAGCTCAAAGGCTGAGATTCTAGGCACTCAACCATATAAGGAAACTTGCTGTTCTGAAGTCCCCTGGCTTAATCCAGACTTCCAAAGCCTTTGGGAGCTGTGTGTTGTGTATTTTCAGTTTGCCTGTTTTAGCTCTTCACCACGCTGATCTGAACGGCAGGAGGTAGATGTTTAAGCAGTGCTTTAACCTGGTCCCCTTTCTCCCCTGCTTCTCTTTGGAACAAGAGAGTCATTAGGAGGAGCCAGCAGGAGGTTAAGGAGCAAGAGAGGAGATGGGGGTGTTTATTTTCCTGTTCTCTCAACATAAATGCCTCTCAGTTCCCCAGAGCGTATCTGTTATAGTACCCTCTTTCATTCACAAGGATACCAAAATCCACAGATGTTTAAATTCCTAATTAAAATCGCATTATTTTTGCATATAATCTATACACGTCATCTCCAATATCTAATACCACCTCTAGGTTACTTCTCATACTTGATAAAATGTAATTGCCTTATAAACAAGGAGATATTTTATTATTTGTTTCCACAATGTCCTAAAAAATCTGTATTCACTCATGCTCAGTATTGTTAGGATCATGAATGAATGTGTGACTTTTAGTATTTCCCACAGGTTCAAATTTAAGATTGTATGAATAAATAAAAAAATAATAGGAACAGGAATCAGAGTTAGATGGTAGAATTCCTGAGATCATAGGAGCAGAAGATGGAGAAACAGTCTCATTGAAATCTTCCACTGACAATTTGACTGCAGAGAAAGGTGACCCAGGAGCAAAACATGGTGGTGCGCATTTGTGTTCCCAGCACTTGAGAGGCAGGGGCAGGATGATGGTGAGTTCAAGGCCAGTCTTGGCTACATATAACAAGTTGCAGGCCAACCTGGGCTATATGGTAAGATTTTGTCTCAAAAACAACAATGATACAAAAATATAGCCTATGGTTTCATCTCATGGGTGGGTCAACAGGCTTAGATTAGGGGTCTATATGGCTTAAATCTGATCATGTAAGACAGAAACATTCTAAAGTCAAAGGCTTGATTTTTTATACTGTCTATACTGCACATATAAGCCTCTTAATCTGCTAAGTCATGTTCCAGTGCTAGGAAGGAAGTATTTGGAGATAGATGATAAAGGATGCTGAAACATAAGGAAGAAGTGCAGAGGGCTGAGCACAGTTCTCAAAGACAAATGAAATGTTTCATAGGAAAAACTTCCAAGTACTTTTTATAAGTAGCAAATCTTATATTTTCCACAACTTATCATAGCAGATTGTAGGATTCATACCCTAGACTCAGCTGTTGGAATCTGCAGTGAAGAGAATTCAGGATTGACCTTTAATTTGTCAAAAGGAAAGGATACCTTTGACTTTCATGTTGCCTTTGTATTCAAACTTGATGATGATGACAGTGGCCTTAAGGACAGGGACATTTCATCCCTTGAAAAGCTAAGTGCATAGAGAAGGGTTCAATGTACTAAACAGTCTCGTTTCAACTGATGCTTCAGTTCAGTTCTATCACTGGAAAGCATGCAAAACACAGACTGACTAATGCCTGATATGAAGCTATAATAAATATTTTCATGGATTCGTTCTTTGTATCTCATGAAACTGGAGCCAAGTGAATTGCTCTAAATACGATCTCCTATAGCGAGATACTGACTCTGCCCCACCCTGTTCAGCTCACAGTATCACCAACCCTATTCTCCAGCACCTATGTTGATTAAAGATGGATGAAATATCTCTCAGTGCTTCCACCCAAACCTAGAATTGCTGCGGCTGCACACAATAACTGCTGAGCATTCCTCATTCTTCTCTTTTATTAATAATACATTAAACCTCAGTCACAAAAAAACTCAGAGAAAAGGGGAAAAAACCAAAGATAATGATTTCTTGACAGATCTTGAATGAAAGACTTTAACACAGCTCTAACTAAGCTTGACATTCCATTTTTTAATGTGAGAGTGCCATCTATTTCCGAGTCTCTTCGGGCTTAATTGAGAAGTCCCGTTTAGGCACTAAGCAAAGAATTAATGAACATCCTCCCCCAAATCTTTAAATAAAAATATCTGATGTTGATTATCCCATTTCTGGTGATAAGTACTCTCTCTGTTGATGTCGGCATCGAAAAGGGCTGAATAACTGTGTTTTGTGAATAGAACCCACACTGTTCAAATTGGAATGTTTTATTAATCAGAGTTCTTAAAAGATATTGAACATTGGAGGGGGTAGATCAAGAAATAAATAATACATAGTCTTGAAATGGCCCTGAGATGAGTCGCTGTTCTCTTTATAAATATTACAAACCTCACATAATCCCTTAGGTAAAGACACAGTATTCAACACACATACTGATGAACAACAACAAAATAGCATTTTAATTTTAACCAGTATCCCTGGTTATCATTTGCTTATCCTGATCAGTGCATGTCCCCTTGGGTCCTGTGAACTCAGCTATTTAGGAGCCTCAAATAGTAGAAGAGTATGCTGAGATGAAACATCAACCCACATCTGGTCACTACCTATGATAAATGATGTTGACTCTGAGAGATAATCCTTGTGAAAGGGAACTAGCATACCATTTCAGTATCCTGTCAAGTAGTTGCTAATTGTCAAATTTAATATTCAAACATGTTTTAAGAAACTACATGTTAATAACTTTGTAATCATTCATTACAAAAACTGGATATTTCTGAATTTGGGAAATATTTTTTATTACATTTTATTCTTTAATAGGTAATATCATGGAATATGTTAACAATATAAAATTAATGGCTCTAATTAACAAATATTATCAGTGTTAGACTAACATAGACTATCTTATTTCCTTCAGCTGTCATTAACAATTTATTTTTAAAAGGAAGAAAAAAGAGACAGTTTCAAATATACAAGCATGTTTCTCACCCATCATTCTAGACCAGAGCTCCCAATATTCTTTCTTTATTGATTTTTGAGTACAGTTACTAAGACCAAGGAATGCTCTAGGATCTTCCAAGTCTGCAGAACTCCTCTTTCCTATCAGCTCTTACATATCTGGGTATTCTTTCCACTGAGATCTCCCTCTAGTTCTATAGTTTATTATCTATTAGCATATTTCAAACTTGTCTTCCTAAGTAATATGAGACTGGAAACTATGTAATCTATCACTACCTGACCAGTATCTGAGCCCAGGAAAGTGCTTTAACACAATGTCTGTATGGAATGGTGGGTTCACGGGAAAAAAAAAAAAAAAAAAAAACAGTAACAAAAAACAATAAAACTACTAAAGCCTTTAGCCAAAACTTTTGGAAGTTAGATGAAATGGGTAAATTCATGAAAATAATTCATTAACACTAGAATAAAAATATCTGAGGGGCTGGAGAGATGGCTTTTGCCAAGGACCTGGGTTCTGTTCCTAGCACCCACATGGCAGTTAACAACTGTCCTTAACTCCAGTTTCAGGAGATCCCTCAACTTACTCTTTGTAAAGTCATGGGTAAGAAGCACATATTTTTATGTGTAAGTGAAAATGATACTTCATATGTTTCTAGCCTTCCTCACCATGTTCAGATAAGAAAAAAAGCCAATAGTCTTGGATATTTATCATAGAGAGGTGCATACTTATAAAAGGAAAGATTTTGATTCATTTTGCTAAACACTTTCTGTGTCTACTATAATCAAGTCAATAAAAATGCAAGAATACCTGAGATTTGGCATTGCTGTCAAGGTAAAAAAGATATACAATAGAATAGAGCACATTCGTAAGACAGAATGAGGAGAGTTTTCTAATGAACCTGAAACTGACATGCTATTGTCTGTAACTTAGGTTTGTTCTATCTCTTGAATAACAAAGCTCTTTAAGTTCAAGACCAGGGTTTTCATTTTCTATATGTCCCTGTTCACCTCAAATGCCATAAAGACAGTCGTATTGCTAGACATTTTTCTTAAAAAGGATACACTCTTATGACTGGAGAGATGGCTCAGTGGTTAAGAGCACTGACTGCTCTTGCACATGATCCAGGTTTGGCTACCAGCACCCATATGGCAGCTAAAACCAGTCCATATCTTCAATCCCAGGGGATCCAACACCTACTTCTGACCTCTGTGAGCACTGCATGTCCCATACAGACAATACATACATGCAGAAAAAGCACTCATGCACATAAAATAGAAACGACTTTTTTAAAAGGATATCTGTAGAAATATTTTCCTATTTTTTGTAGGTCTGTAAGTCAATAACTGGTACCTATAGCAAAACTATGTGGTATAGCAGTCACAGGTGTATACACATATTTTCTTCTTAGTATATGATTAGCAAAGCAGCAGGAATGACACATGGAGATGAAGAGACAAATGTTCTCTCATAGCCTGTTCCACCTGCACAAAATAAACAAGGTGTTTAGCAAGAGAAGAAGCCAGTTTAGAAATTTAATAATTGGATGAATATTTTTTATCTTCAATTTCTTAAATTTCAAACATAAAATTCTACAAAAGAAACAATACTGACCTATATTGAATGATTGGGTAAATTGATGAGTATTATATATTTTATATTAGATCAGTAACAGTCATAGCTTAAAAGGATAATAAACCCGGTGGACTTTGTTTAAATTACCACAAACATGTGTCTCTCTATTACTCTTTCATCAGCTCAAAAAGCAGGGGCTGGGGCAGAACATTTTCTTGGAGCCAATCATATTTAATAAACTTAGTAAGGTTACTGTTTCTTCACACTTTATATTGAGAACTGTGTGATTTGATTGAAATCCTTCTTCCATCCACTGTGTATGTGTGTATGTGTGTATGTCTATGTGTATGTATGTGTATGTGTGTATGTATATGTGTGTATATGTGTATATGTATGTATATGTGTGTGTACATGTTTGTGTGATTTAAGGTTGGCAAACCCTCCCTGGAAATTGGAACAGAAGGACTACATTGAACTGTGAATGTTTCCAGAAGGTTCTCTATACCATGGGTAAGAGAACGGTTTGGAGGTAAATGGCAATGAATTAAATCCCAAAGTTATTTCATCTTATAAAAAGTGAGTGCTCTTGTTAAACTCTTCCCAAACTGTACTTTAAGAACATGATCTGGTATATTTTTTTTCTTTTTTAGTATGTGTTTTGTGCAGCACAGGTTAGCATGTTCTGCCCTGCTGTCCCACCTACACTGTGAGTTACCACCTGCTCTTGTTTTGTACAACCCTGTAATCTTGAATGATATGACTCACACAGGGTAGATTAAATGCTTGTTAAAATAGTTTCTTAAATCATGCATTGCTCTTGCAGAGGATCCAAATTTGTTTCCTAGTGCCTATGCTGAGTGGCTCACAACTACCTGTAACTTCAGCTCCAGGGAATTTGAGATCCTCCTCTGGACTCTGTGGGTAACTACACACGCATGAATGAGCATACACACACACACACACACACACACACACACACACAAATAAATCTTTTAAAAAACAGTATGAATTAGTGGGACATACTGACTTTTTAAAGCAGATGAATTTTCGAATGAGACACTGCCTAAGATCAAATCTTGGTTCAGCTATGAATCCTTTTGAAATACATGAGCTACAAAAGAATATCAGCAATTCATATATTGTTCTAGTGCTGTGTGAATGACAGAATGTCACAGGACCATCTACAGGGCAGATAATATTACAATTTTCTGTGTTTCATGCAGTGGGAACATTGTACCAGATTGGAATAGCTGCCAAATTGTAGAATATGATTCTCTCAGTTGCCCATGGAGAAGACAGAGATAGATCATCACTGTCACACCGGATATTTCCCAAATCCCCAATTACTTTATTATAGGAATCCCAGACTTTCTGGAGTTACTTACACTCCCACAATACTCAGATATTCTCCACAGCAAAGATGTGTCCTCTGATTGTTGCTTACTGCCCTAACTTAAGCTTCAAGTTTTAAGAGGAATATCAAGATCATAGCGTGGATTAATATACCTGTCAATTCACATATTAGAGACTTTCACGTTTCTCTGGACATACACTTGTTGAAAGTGTTCTACAAATGAACCTCGGTATGAAAGACTTCACCACACAGGCAATGACCTTTCATTACTGTTTGTTGTTGGAGTTCCACAGAAGAGTTGCCTCAACTGGGAAAATTATAGTGACCATTGTTATGATGCGGATACCTGATCATCCCAGTCAGGCCAGGGACAACCAGTCAGGCAGGGAGATACACAGGAAGGGCACAAAAACTACACTTTTTAAATCACTGCCTCTAGATACCACATACCTTTTCACCCTTCATGCTAGTACTGATTTTAGAAAGTAGTTGGAGCTGTTTGGCTGGGCTCAGTGGAGAGTACACAATCAGAGCAGAGCAGTTTGCATTGTGAACTGCCATAGCACTGAATGAAACACCTTTTTATAAGATCCCACTTAGCTTCCTGCTCCCAAGTGTCCAAGCATGTTGTGTGATCTGAGTTAGTTGAATCAGGAAGTGATCATTTTACACTTTATTTGCTTGCCAGTGTAGTCCAATGATCTGGATTGTTCTCTCGTACTTATTTAATAATATGGTTCCTTTAGACAGTTTCATTGTTCGTCTCTAGAATCTGCTTTCCTGTGTTCCTGTCTGATCCCCACCCACTGGTATAAAAGGTTTTCAGGGCAGAGCACAAATTTATTTATCAGAAGTATCTGGACTGAGGCTTTGTTTAGTCAAGATAACATTTATTACACCAGATCTGAGTTCACATGCTAACTGCAGATAATCCTGTCCCTGTGGATATGGTCAGAATTTATGCTTCAGACACATTTCACCCACAGCATTTCTACAACTCAATTTTCCTTTGTTTTTATCCTGACACAGATTCCTTACAAAACTATATAAAACATTCAGAACTATATCTGCGTTGAACAAAACTGTATCATGGGCACCGTGCCTTGTTCTTTAAATGTACATCCATTTTAAATCATCAAAATAAATGGGAAATTAGTCAAAGTTAAGTGATATATCCACAGTCAGCATATTATAGCAAACTTGGGTCTTGATCCTTGGCCTTTTGCTAAAGATTGTTAATCACTGTGTAAGAGTTACTGTTCTTCCCTGTACTTGTGTTACTAGTTTCTGAATTTTTTTTTTTTTACCATGACTGCTTTTTAAAGAACTCCTCGATTTCATATTCATAGACAAAAATAGCATGTAACACACTGGAAATACAAAGACTATTACTACAAATCCATCAATATTTCATCATTTTGCAGTAGTTCTCAAACATTAGTATGTGTCAGACTCCCTTAGAGGACTTGCTAAAAATCAAAATCCTGGCAACATCCTTAGGCTTTCTGATTCAGGTTGTCTTGGTTTGGTCCGAAATATTTACATTTCCAAAAATCTCCCAAGTGACTCCTTTGATTCTGGAACAATACTTTTGTGAATCACTTCTCAATAGTAGATGGAGAAACAGTCAATGACATACACTATACCATTGTTTTTCATAAATGCAGACTACTTTAAAACAGTGACTGTGATGCTCACTCTTTCAGAATATAGAGGACCTGAGTATGATGCATAGTAAATGCCCACTTAGGTCTTATTAACAAATGAGCCTTTATGTCTGTATGGCCTGAAGACATGCCTTAGGCAAAGCTCCCTTCCCATTCTTCCAATTGGTTTATGCAGGGAAAAAATTCAGGATGGTTTACAAATTGAGTGTGCCTTCTCTTCTGTTTTCTTCTAAACCTCTAAATGGAAGGTTTCCACTCTGGGAGCGATTTGTTACCTGGAACTTTGCCAAGAGTGGAAAGAGGGAGAGACTAGTCAAGCAGGAGCTATAGCTACAGGATGCTCTCCCCAGCAACCCAGAGTGTTTTGCCATTTCTGTGGTTGTGGAGGTGAAAGTGGGCTGAAAGCTATCCTAGGCCTAGTAGTCTGTCCTGTTTCCATTGGGCCCTTCTATTCTGACTGCAATTTGCACCTCAGACAGGTGTGAAAACTTCTCCTGAGGAGAGGACAGTGCAGGCCCCTCTGTCAGCAGCAGGTAGAAGTCACTGTCCTTCTTGTTCCTGGGGAAGCGAGTTGGTGACTCACTCTCTGATTTTGCTCAGACACTTGAACTATTCATACTCTATTAGACACATATGAAGGAAGGAAATTGGACTTTCTCAGGTTTCAGATGTATCAGCAGGGATGTATGACTGAAAATTAATTCCCTGACACAGACTGATGAAGCCAGCTATACCCTGAAATACTGAGATATATTTTATATTTTTCATAGCACACGATCTCAATGTTGCATGTTTTCCTGGGCTTCCATTTCCACAAATACCTTTCTTGATAATTCATCAAAGTATTGAGAAATCAGTCCACAGCTCAAGCAACAAAAATAATCTAAAATAATCTATATATTGTAATAAATGCAGAACGTGTCTTACTACAAAACACAAGATGAATTAATATACTATTTGGTCAAGAATTTAGCTATTCTTAAAATTGTAGACCCTTTCTTTTAATGTTTTATCTGAAGTCTAGGTTTGTATATCTTTCATTTCCGTTCCTACTTATACAAGCGCTAGCTTAAGCATGTCTAATTATTCAAGATTTACTCAAGATACACTAATTGATACAGTCAAACCAGCTTTGCTATTTTTTACATGTAATCTTATAATATTTTTATTTCTTTCTTCATTTAAATTTATTACACTAAAGCACCATACAAAAATCTCTAAATGCAAAATCATAAATGATTTATACACACACCTCTTAGAAAAAGCTCTTTTATCTTTTTGATCCTTTCTCCACTTACTTGAAAAATAATAGCAGCTGCTTTTTCTGACTGGTTGTCTTGATGAACAAATGGCTGGTATGTTAG
The DNA here is from genome assembly GCF_000622305.1 of Nannospalax galili. Taxonomy (NCBI): domain Eukaryota; kingdom Metazoa; phylum Chordata; class Mammalia; order Rodentia; family Spalacidae; genus Nannospalax; species Nannospalax galili. The sequence goes on from NW_008330570.1 coordinate 3,904,192, forward strand.
ACAACTTTGAGACCTATGATACGTACACGACTGTAAGACTGCAGTTGTTGCTGTGTGGTTATAACTCATATCTTTGCAAGAAAGCAATCATCTAATCAAGATGATTAAAATCTACAACAAGAACAATATCCAGAGGATGCTCAACTTATTGACTGAAAGATAAGACTGAAGGATTTAATGAGAGTTGGCAAGACTCTGTTGACTGTATAGTGAAGAAGAAAAGTGGGAATACCTGTATGGCAGGAGCACCTGGCATCAGAGAATTCTTTTGAGAACTGCCAAGCATATTGAAGGGTAAAAGCAGAAACAAAGAACAAAGAAGACGCTGAGGTTCTAGACGTCTATGGGCAGCTTATCTTCAACCTCAGAAAGAGCCTGTGCCAGGACTGAGTTCAAAGATTAAAAGCAGTCATGCTTTGTGAGCTTTCAAATAGAGTAATATTAGAGATGTGAGGCCTGTAGTTGCCTATCAGTCAAATCCTTAAATCTCTCTGGGTTTTAAATAAATTGCTCATGAGAGGAAGTCTTTAAGAGGGTTTAGGGAGGACCAGCCAGTCTTACAACACACACAGTAAGGAACTCATCACTACTATGAGAATGGCTTTTTAGAAGAAATAGTAATGTACATATGTGCAGTATATATTTCTGAAAATATATATTTCCAGAAAAACAACTGCTGTATCACCAGAGGCTTGTGTTTCTGGAAACACTTTCCTATGAAACTTAATTCTTTTGGTTAAAAATAACCAAACCTGGAGTTGCAATTAAGTGAAGCAGCCTGTGGTTTTTGGAAGATGATAGGTGATTAATGTTGGGTTTATGGAATCAAGAGAGAAACTGTATTAAGAAGTATTACCTCATGTCCTGAGCTTACCTCAGGTAGAAAAAGGAAACGATAGAGGGCTGGGAGTGAGGCTGGGTGGGATAAGTGTTTTCCCTGGAAGCTCGATGACCTGAGTTCAAATCCATAGAACCTGCATAAAAACCTGCATTAAAGCTGACTGATGTGCTCACAAGTAAAGTGGGAGGCAGAGACAGGAGAAACGCAGGACTTTTGTATTCCATTTGACCTGTCATACATACCAGTGATCAAGAGACACCTTCTGTGTCCCAAACAGATTGAATGTCAAGGGCCAACACTGGAAATTTTCCTCTGATATCCACTCATGCCATGGTGTGCATGTGCCTCGCCCTCCTCATACCATGCACACACAAAGAGGAGAGACAATAGAAAAACGGCTGGTTAGAGTAGAACCATGAGAACATGTCATCCCTGAATTATTTTCAGAAATTAAGGCACTTAGAATATACCAGGGCATCTATGAAACCTCATAGTGCAGTGACCACCAAAGGTTTCAGAGTGCAAAGTCCTTCATGCTCTGTATTCCATTTGCCTTGACCTTGCTGATGAGGAGTTTCAATCCTCCTAGCTCCTCAGAGGAAGGAACCATTGAATTGTTTTAGGTCTTATGCATGGGTCACTCCTTGAGTACTGTACTCATTTTCTGTTAATCTGAAAGCAAATATAAAAGTACAATAACAATTCAGGCTACATTCAAACATCAGATAAGTGTTCTTGAGTTATCTGTCTGCTTTGTATTAGTCGTGTAGCACATTGCACTTGGAGAATATTCCATAATAACACTATAAGACTAAACACCATGTTTTAAGGCCTTAGTAATGGGTTTGATGCTGAGATGTTTTAAACTATCATGGAAAGAAAGAGGATGCTGCAGTATTTATTAAGAATGTAGCGAATTCTGAATGAAAGTTTAGTAAGATTCAATGTTAGATATATAAAGGGTTGTACTGACAGTGGAAGACTTCAATTTAGCAAATACTTCTCAAACAGTTCTCTTTGTCTTTTCCCGAAGACTGCAGATATAGAGAAGAGTCAGTCATAGTCTTTACCTTTACTTCTTCGTAACTCTTTAAAGAAGGACTGGACAAATAGGAAATTCAAAATAAAAAGTATAGGTTAATAGCCAAACCTTTTTTCTCACAGGGGGAACTTGGAAATAAAGTTAACTCCCTTCTCAAAACAGCCAGTGTGCAGCACATAAACCAAGGGGTCATTTCTTTGGTAAATGAAAGACTGATGTTGTCCATCATTTCTCTGTGACTCCATATTGAAGGGTAGTAAATGACTGCTTTGAGTTAGCTTGATCTGGTAAATGGCAGGGGTCTCTTTGCAAGGCTCTAAAAGCCTTTTTGGAAATTCCGTTCCCTTGAGTTAAGACATTCTGCAATGGTGCTTTTTTCCCTTATCCTCGATTACTCCAAAGACCTTTTGCTCACAAAGGGTGAGAATTGGAAAGAAAGATTTTGGAAATATCAGTGGTGTGGAAGCTAAGACCCACTATTACTCTTCATTTTCTTCTACTTGACATGCCAACACAGTGCTATTAAGAACTCTTTCTCAGAGAAGTGAGGAATCATGCTTCGTTGCTATATCAGGAAAGGTTTCACAGTGTGATTGGAATTTGAAATCTAAAAGCAGATTAGGTTCTATAGAGAATGAGAGTGGTCCATTTGCAGTAGAACATATAGTTAGAGGCAGGAAAATGAAACTTTGGGGCATAAGAGAGCAGATACGTAGCTAGACTTAGGAACTTAGTATGTATTGATGGAAATTCATGTGCCAACTTCTGCACTGGAGGTGTTGACTACATTTTGGATAGCTTTATTGCTAAGACATTTGTTAAATCCAGTAGACAGTGTTGGAGTCAGAATATTTAATTTGAGGACAGTAATGTAGTAGAAGTTATCTTAGCAAAATTGATTTACTTGATTTATCTAATGTAGACACATAGACACTAGAGAAACTGCATAAAGTAAAACCACAGTAAAGTACTGTGAAATCAGACATGACAAAATACAAGTTAGAATTAAGTATATTACAAAGAGGTATATACATACACACACACACACACACACACACACACACACAAAGAGAGAGAGAGAGAGTTTGGGGGAAATATGAGATCAGTATTATAACATTATGAGGGAATTACATGGCTTGCTATATATGAATTAGACTGATGTAAGCTGCTCTGATGACAGTAAAGGAAATTGGAAGGATGAATGACCACAACTCTGAAAATAGATGTCGGATGTAAAACACTTGGGTCTGGGGCTGGAAAGATGGCAAGATCAAGTGCTGCTTTTCCAGAGGACCTGAGATGGGTTCCCTGCAGCATCAGACAGCTTACAACTACCTGCAATTCAAGGTCCAGGAGATCTGATGCCCTCCTCTGGCCTGTACAGTCAATACACTCACCTGTACAAACCCACACTTACACACACACACACACACACACAGACACACACACACACTTAATTGAAAATAAAAATAAAATGTTTTTAAAATAAAAATATACTTGGGTGCAGTTATTGGAAACTAGATAAGCAGGAAGAAAAGTTGAGTGGTCCATTTGATGTCTGCACAGTCAGTAGGTCTAGATGCTTTAGAAACATGAGTGTATCATTTATAATGTCATATTTCGAAGTGACAAATCCATGGGAGTAAGAGTGACTTGAAAAGGGTAAATTGTCATTGGAAGTTTCCTGAAATGTCATAAAATTGATGGAAAAATAAGAAATACTTAGGCAAGTAATATATGACAGTATAAACAAAAGGGCTCTGTGTCTAAAAAGTAGTCATACACAGCCAGATATGGTGTCATGCGCTTGTAACCCCAGTGTTGAAGACGTGGAGACAGGCAGATTCATAAGGCCCGGCTGGCTAGCTTGGTAAACTTCAGACCAGTGAGTGTCCCTGTCTTAAAAGCCAAGGAGATGTGATGGGGGTCCTGGGATGAATAAAAGCGGAGAGTTAGGAATGGATACGATTACAATGCATTGTATACTTGTATGACATTTTCAAAGAATAAAAGTAAAGGAAGCTTTAAGTGGAAAAACAAGAAACTAGAAAAATCCTGAGGAATAGTACCCAATGTTGTTTCCTGGTCTCTACATGCCTGAACATTCATGTCCATCTGTATCCCTACACATACAGACATGTCCACATGCACACACACATGAGAAAGTGGTCGTTTCTGTAGAATTTTTGAGAAAAAATCAGGAGCAGATAACCTAGGTAATTTGAACATAGTAGTCAGTTTTCACTGAGAACAGCAGCAGTCTGTACTAATCTCTCTCTGAGGCAGACTCACGCTCACGGGCAAGGAGGTGAGGTCTCCAAGCATTTTCACTGAGGGCCCCCCATAGTCGAAGGATAAAGACAAGAAAGACACATATTGATAAAGAAATTTTAATAACTAGGAGGAAAGGATAACACTTTTCAGCTTACAGAACTTGAGTACAATTACCTGACATCTATTTTTTGAGAGAGAAGGAAATTTAATTGAATGCACAGTTAGACATCTATCAAAATGAATTTTCTTTAAAAAACCTCATATAACAATATCCCATTTCTTTCTCAGCATAATGATTTCTTACCAACAAAGCCTGTCAGTGTTTCCTAGAACCAATACTGAAGTGACTTCTTGCTGGAAATTCAGTAAATGAACTTTTTCTGCTCCCAGAATCTCGCTCCTCATTAGGCTAGTTAGAAATCTGCCCGGGGCTCCCAGCCCTTCTTCTGTCTGATGGATGCTAAGTGTAGAGCAACTAATGGACACTTTAACTGTTAGGGGGCTTTCGATTCAATCCCTGGCAGCTTGGCAGCTCACTCAGAGCCCTTTCAGAAGAGCTGCGATCATATGCACAAATACGATGGTTAAATATGGGCTGGAAGGGAAATGGCTTTTTTTTTTTTCTTTTCTTTTCTCATGACTAAGGGAGATACTTGTTAAAAATTAGGAAATAATCTGTGAAGGTTTGTAATAGGCTGGGGCCCTCACCCCTTGAAAAGACCCCTCCCACCAGAATGTCCCCCTAGCAATTTGTAGCATGCAAGGAATAAAGGGAAGAAAGAAGCTTTCCTCCTAATTTCAGCTTCGCAGACCTGCCTCCTCTAGTGGGCCATGGTATCACATAATTTTCTTTTAAAATACCATTCAATAGCAATTACTAATAGAACAAAACAGCCTCAAAATAGCCTGAACTTAAAATGAAGGAAAATTGATAAATACCCTGTGGATGTAAAATATTTCCATATAAATATGTGTTCTCTGGGAAGAATTGTAATTAGATCTTTTCTGTTAACTTTCTTTCATCCCCTCCTCCTTTGCGCTTTCTTTGCCCTGAATATCAGCACCAATAAATTGGTCAGTGGTTGACCTCTTATTTTCTGTGCCTGGTTTCTTTCTCCATCTGTTTCACAGTTTTGCTAGATTTTGTATTGATCATATCTTTTTCTTGCACTTTCCTGTTCTCCTCCAACAAGCAAAGTGCAGAAACTCTGGTTTTACAGCTCTTGACTTCATTTAATGTACAGGTTAAATTAGGTTTGGGGAAATATTAGCTGTATGTTTCACATGGTTTAGATTCAATAACCCACAAATGTCTAGACATTCAAATGAGGTCCGCAAAAAAAAAAAAAATCTATTCTTTGAAATTTATTTAGCAATTCCAGACATTGATTTGGAGAATGAGTCTTCCACAGCAACTGAAAAATAAACTTGTTCGGGTTCTAAATATGAATGAAATTGGCAGACCCAGACTGCCTTGTCTTTGTAAATGTGAGATCTTTTTGAAATCTAAAAAAAAGCTCTTGCAAGTTTGGCTGGTGCTGAAGTGTCAAGGCACAGTTTATCCAAAAGACTGCCACTGTTAGGAGTAAGGTGCAGGTGTCAAGAGGGGCTGCCTTGATAGAGCACTGCATTTCAAACTTTGGTTTTCATGGGTTTGGTATTTTCTTTTCTGGAATAATAATATTCATGATTTCCTCATGTATATACACCGTGTTTATTCCCATTGTAAAAATACATGATGTGTTTTGTTTAACGGCTTTAGGACATAGAGCTACAAGGTTCAACAGATGTGTCTCCTACAACTATGTAAGAAACAGAGAGTCTTGAGTCTGCAACAATCTATGTCTGCTCTTCCAGTAATAACATGTCTCATTGTTAGCACCAACGGCATGACCTAACATAATGTGACAATCCTATGAGAAGCAATGTGACAGAGTAGACCAGGCAGGCAAGGCTGCATGTGAAAAATATGACATCTCATCTGAAATCGACCCTGCTTTATGCAAAGGTGCTACCTCAAAGGGCACATCACTTGTTCCACAATCCTTCCAACTTGGTGTGCTAGGAAGGCCACTAAAAGGTCATATTTGTCATGGGCACAAAAGTAAAACAGGATCAAGGCATTGATCAAAGGTGATCTTTGAGAGATATTATGCCCCCATGAATCATTCAGAGGTGGTGTGCTTAGAGAAGAAGCATGAAGATGTCCTGTTACCTACCCCAAAGAGTCCCTGGGACTGACATCAGTACAACATGCACATTGTTCCTCGAGTGACCCAGGTGGAATGGATACTGTTCATAAACCTCCTGTTCCATTGCAGAGAACATCACAATTTTACCCAAGATCACTTCCTCATTCACTTGATAAAGTTTACCCATTTACTACATGTATCCGCCCTAGATCTGGTCAAGAATATTTATCATTCCAACATTGTCATATAGAAGTGAGTTTAGTATAGACTCATGTTTACAAATTACTGGAAAGAGCTTTAAGAATGATGCTATCCAAAGGAGGAAATCTTTCATTTTCTACCAGAAAAGGCAGAATTCCTTACTCCAACCTACAGATGGTAGATGAGCTCTAGCTTCTCTGTTCTTTTTCTACTATTCTGCAAGCATTCTCTTGGGTACAAAGGATACAGTGTCCAGCTTTTCAGCCTTTCCAAAACACAGCAGAGGACAGGGTAAGAATGGTGTACCATATAGCCAGGCAAAGCTTGGCCTATAATACTTTAGCTATTATGATGGAATTTGATCAAAAGAAGAACATGTTACAAAGATGTGCATATAGATGTAATTCTGACAATGACAATTGTGGTGTATGTTTGTGGTATTGGTGTTTGAATTTTTCAATCTTCAATTTTTCTGAAAATTTATCACAGTCTTTTTCAGGGTTTCTTTAAAGTTTCTACTTATTTCTACTGTATATATAAAAGTATTGCAGTAAAGTATTTTATTATTCCCACCCTTTTCTTGAGTTTTAACACTAAGTGTCCCTGTAGCTCCATAGTTCTAGCTGGCCTAGAACTTGCTCTATAACCCAGGCTGGCCTTGATCACCCAGAGATCCCCATGCCTCCTGAATGCTGGGATTAAACGCATGTACCAACAAGTCTGATTGCAACAAAGTGTTGATAAAGCATATGTTATAATAACTAATATAATGAAAATGAAAAGAAGAAGCATGCATGTATACATATGTGTGTGCATGCATAGAAATAGGTAACTACAGTAATTATGATATACTCTTGAGATAAATGTTTATTTCTAGCCATCTTTGCTGATCTATGATTTGACTCTTCTTGGATTCTTATTTTTATTATGTGATATAAAACAAACAATAATATTAAAAGTAAAATATATTTCACAGAATATGCTTAATCTGGTTTTTAAGTTCTTGTCATTTGTCAGTTTCTCAGTTTTTCAAAACTTAGCAGCATAATTCTTCAAAAGTTTGGAATAGATTTGAAATGCTGGGTTAGAACTTGTTTGGCTATTCATTGTTTCTCAATCTTTGCATAATAAGATTGGATTTTTAATTGCTGGAGGACACCAAGACTCATGAAAGAGAGCCAAATATTGTGAATGTGTTACTAAAAATATTGTAAAACAACACAGCTCTCTCTCAGATATGTGTATAGTGAGAAAAAAGTTTATGAAAATAAATAATTTACATTTAAATTTCAAAAAATATTTCCACAAGACTTTTCATTGTGTGTACTGCATTGAAATACCTCATTATGTTGATCATCATCAGGAAATTATATTTACTAGTTAGCAATTTTTTCATATAAATAAAGATTACGTTTAAATGTGTTTTTAAATATTGCAATATTTTAATTGACCTTTCATAGTATTCTGTAAATGGAATTAATTTACAATGAAGAGTTGGATCAAGATTGGGAACTGAGCCTATTTTTCTAAATCTCTTTCCCTAAAAGTAAAGGTAAATTACAGACTTTTTTTTAAAAACAACATTTTTTTGTATTGTATATATATTTTAAATTTATTGAGTTTTTGTACATTTCACACCACAGTCCTTAATCAAATTTAGAGCCCCTGCACCATCCATATCTACCATCCTGCCACCAGAACTTCTGTATTCCACCATATACATTAAGTCCTAACCAGTCAAGCATTTGTACCCAGATGTCCTTCAGTGCAAATTCATCCACTTGAGTCTAGTCAGACTATCTAGAGATCCTAAGTAAGGCATTCTCTCCCTCACCCAGAAGTAATCAGTCTCCAATAGTTCTCAGTCTAAGGTCAGCCCACCTCCCATTTCCCTCGCTCCACTCTGGGACCTTGTCTGATTGAGTTAGCATAAGTCCTGTGCTCAATGCCACTATTACCTCGAGTTCACATGTGCAAGTTTCTAGTGTCCTGAAAGCCTCTGCTTCCCTACGTTCATGAACCAGGCCTGGCTTTTGCAAGGTTTCTGCCCCTCTTCTGAAATGACCCCTGAGCTGTGAGTGGGTGAGGTTTTCTATGGGGGTCCTATCCAAGGACGCTTTGCACTCTCTTGTTCTCTAAAACTCAGACAGTTGTGGCCTTCAGTGCACATTGCACTCTGTTGTATGAGAAAGCTTTACTCGTGAAGACTGAGGGATCACCAGTATTCTCTTCATCTCCTGTTCCACTATGTTCCTTGAGTTTTAGGTGTAAAGGTCCCACTGCCGATATATCACCTAGGGCTGGGCATCTCTCAGATGTATATTCTGAGTGTGTGACCAGTTATGGAACTCTGTAGCAGCAGCCTCCATCTGTTACAAAAAGGGGTTTCTTTGGTGAGTAGGGTACTGTATACTTGTCTGTAGATATAAGGGTCCATATTTAGCATATAGTAAGAAATGTCATTTGTCTAGAGATATGGCAGAGATATGGTTGTCTCTAGGATCTATGATGTCTGCAGCCATGTGCATTTGGCTATAATTACAGTGCCACTCATGAGTTCACTCCCATTGAGAGAACTTTAATTTTAATTAGATAGCTGTTGATTACCCTCCCAGATAACACTACTGCAACAGTAGAGGTAGTTTGCTGTGCCAGTCGTTATGTTTATTCATCTTTAGGGTTGGGTTGGATCATTGATTGATTTTTCTCCTTTAGCAGCTTGCATAGTATCCTCTAAAAGTATGAGAGCTTATCTTCAGGGAGAAGGCTTCCAGGTTATTTCCTGCTTCAGTGCTCTAAATCCTGTGTCCGAAATCTGACCTGTCTTCAGCAGTGGGATTTTACCTTTGAGTTCTTGGTGATAACCAAGGGCTATGGCAATAGTCTCTTATTTTGGAAGTCTCTTAGACTGCTCTGACCAACCACTCAAAGGATGGTCTCTCCTCTCTGGCACTGAGCTCCTTTCCATATAGCCCCCAGTTATATTCCTGCACTAATGTGAGACACTGTTATGTATATTTCTCAAGGGGTTCCCAAGCCAACACAATTCTCCCTGTCTTCCCACACTACTCATGATCCATTCATCTCTCTGCTCTCTCCCCATCCAACCTCCCTCCTCTCTCCCCAGTTTAAGTTCCCCCATTATCCCCACCCTCCCCCCATAACACCCATCTCCCCCATCCTCCCTTCTCCTGAATTCTTACTTCCCCCACCTCTATGGTCCCTTGCATGTCCCTTTCCCCACCTTCTCAGATAAACACTCCCACTTTCTCCACCTCCCCCTGGTAACACCTGTTCCCTAATATCCCCTTGTTTTGGGCTCTTTCTTTCCCTTTACCTCCACGTTTCCCTTCCAGTTTCCTGGCTCCAGCTATTACATCAGGACATATATTTACATATAAGGGATTGATGTTATGATCCACAAATGAGAGAGAAAATGCATTGCTTACTTTTCTGAGTTTGTGTTACTTCACTTAGTATAACACTCTCTAGCTCCATCCATTTACCTACAAATTTCATATTTTCATCTTTTCTAACTGCTGAGTAGAATGCCATTGTATAAATTTACCACATTTTCACTATCCACTCCTCAGTTGAAGGACATTTAGGGTGTTTCCGTTTATTAGCTATTGTGCAAAGAACATCAACAAACATGGCTGTACAGGTATCTCTACAGCACAATGAGTCTTTTGGGTATATGCCAAGGGGTGGTATAACCGGATCATATCATAATTTTTAGGTGTTTAAGAGTTCTTCACACTGTTTTCCATAGTGGTTTTACAAGTTTACAATCCCACCAATAGTGAATGGACATCCACCTTCCTCCACATCCTCACCAGCACTTAGTGTCTTTTATTCTCTTGACCTTAGCCAGCCTGACTACAGTAAGATGGAATCTTAAAATGGTTTTTATCTGCGTTTCTCTAATTACTAAGGATGTTGAGCACTTTTTAACATGTTTCTTAGCCATCTTTATTTCTTCATTTGAGAACTCACTGTTCATATTCATAGCCCATCTTTTTATTGGGTTATTTTTCTTGTTTTTTTTGTTGTTGTTTGTTTGTTTTTTGAGTCCATTGTACATTCTGGATATCAATCCTCTGTCAGATGTGTGCCATGTGAAGATTTTCTACCACTCAGTGGACTGACTCTTCACTTCTTTGTTTCTTTTGCTGTACAGAAGGTTTGTAGCTTAATGAGGTCCCTCTTATTGATTGTTGACCTTATTAGCCTGACCAGCTGATGTCCAAATTTAGAAAATCTTTTCCTACACCTATATCTTGTAGGGTACTGCCTATGAAAAATCAACGTTTTATATGTGCACAAGAAATAAGTAGAAACTTCAAGGAGACTGGAAAACAGTATAATTGGGATAAATTTTCAAAAGAATCAAAGCACTGAAAAATGCCAACAGCAATAATAAGAATTCTTTTCTATCGAGTTTGAAAAAACTCTGAGATGTGTGGTAAAACAAAATCATTAGAGGCCTTCAGGAAAATCAAATGATTTAGCTAAAACTCCTTCCCTGGAGGCTATGTAAACTACATCCATACCCTCCTCCATTCTTCTCAAAGGCAATCCAAACTCCTATTCCACCAAAGGTCATTCTTTGAAACCAATGAGTTCTATTTGGATTACCTATAGAGCAGTAGGTGAAGAGCTACTTACAAGAGTTTAGGTGCCCCTCACCACCTAACCAGAAAGTCTTCATTCAGCATGCCCGAGGGCTACTCTACAATTACATAGATGGAGCCCTTCTCCCTTAGTTTACCCCAGCCTATACTTTAGCCCTCCCTGTGGGCACATGTAATTGGAGCCAGATTGCCCCACCACTGGTTAGGAAGTGAGGTTCGATACTCAGATAACTGTCTCTGGACTCTCCTCGCCACTCTTTTTT
>NW_008330570.1:3915976-3916371 GCF_000622305.1 Nannospalax galili
ATTACTGGTCACAGTCGCCCACCTTCTGAGCTCCTCGGCATCTGAGCATGAATATAAACTCGTCAGATAGACAGACTTCCTCTCCCACTAGAGGCTCCATACTCTGCCATCCCTGTCACTGTCCACTGTGTTGTCAGCACGCTCATCCATTCCGCCCATCTGCCCTTCTGGTAAATCTAGTCAGCCAGAGGCAGTTCGACAGAGGTAGGATCATAGGAGCAAGGGTATTAGTAAGGAAGAAAGGGGGGGAAGTGGGGACACCTTACGTGGGAAAACCATGATAGAGGGGGGAGATGATACAAGAGAGAAACAATGCCTAGGTAGTCACGAATACCAGAGGGAACCATATTATTCCTACAATCTACTGACAAATTATACATAACAGATCAAGAAAT
>NW_008330570.1:3916865-3920052 GCF_000622305.1 Nannospalax galili
TGGATAGTTTTCTTTCCTTAAATGAACATACAGCATAAAATGAACAATAAAAGGATATGCCATACACCATAATCCCATATGGTGAATACAAGCACATAAACCTAATTAAAAGTAAAATAAATACTTAAAATTTCCCAACATACTACTGGAAAAATGAACAGCAGACCCCAATTCTATCCAAAGGAATACTGACAATGGATTGCCATAGATGAGGAACAGCCACTCTTTTTTTGTGGAGCTATCAGCATTCAACATGCCCAGGTGTGATGATCTTTGGCAAACAGGATTAGCTAAATTCAGGAAGATGTCTTCTGTCTGACTTGGAGGATAGTCCTTTATGAAAACTGGCATTGGATTAACTGGACAATCTGGATGTCTTTGACTTACTTAGTTCTGTGTTCTGTGTCTCCATTTAGTGTTGTGCTCTGTGTGTGAATGTTTTCAGTCAACTCAGAAGCCAACATTGCTGATGAGATTTTTTTCTGATTTCTACAGTAAATCATTTGAGTCAGATTATCCTTTATAAAATGAACGTAACTTTATGCTCAAAAACTATTTTAGGTTTTTTTTTTCATTTTTCTTTTAAACTATTTTAAAAACAACCCTAGAAAAAAAATCACTCTAAGGTCAATATTTTCCAGTACATGGTTGAGTAGGGGCATGTATTTTAGTGGATTTTTTGAACTTTGCCTAGCTTTGAAGATCATTAGCTAGCTAGTCAGTGGATAAGTATAATTATTTACCAAATTTTATGCATCATATAATCCTGAATGAAGTTGTTCTTGCTATCTGATGACTTTTAAGTTAGGTTTTATTTTTTAATGTAGGAAAGGGACTAGAAAATATATAGGCAATTTCCAAAATTAATATGTCATATAAAATTAATTGGGTGACAATAGTAGGCTACTAGCTAAAGGTTTCAGCAACTGGACAGAATTCTTACTTGAAATCACATTTTCATGATAAATATATGATGTCCAAGTTAGAGATTTAAAGCAAAATTTTCCAAGAGGGAAATCATCCTGGGTATTTCAGGAATTATCTCCCCTATAAAATGATCTATGAAGAGAGTTCAATGATTCACCAACTTGTTTACAAATCCAATGTCTCCCGTAAAGTAAAGGAAAGTATTTTTGTGCTTTTACAAAGTTAAAAAAAATTACTTTGGACAGTGTCTCTATAGCACAGATTGGCTTCAAACTCTCTATTTTGCCTCTCTACATAGCCCATGTTAGCCTACCACTCTTGATGATCCTTTTACTAAGCCTTTTGAGTGATGGGATTGGAGTCATAAACTGCCATCCATGGTTTCTTTAGAACCTATTTTAATAAACTATTCTTTCTTAAGAGTATAAATATGGTTAAATTTTATTCTAGGTTCTCATAGACTTTTAACAAATAATCTCACATTGTGATTTTTATACTATTTCAGTACATTATATTACCACTTTTAAATTCTAAAATGTAGGTATTATATTTCTTTTAAAGAGGCAGATTTCTCACCTCAGATCAGTGCTACAGCTTAAACAGTTTCCCAGTGATTACATATCATGTAAATGGATGAATCCAATTAATTCCAATGTATGTGTTTCCAAAGAATATAGTATGTATTTCTTTCTCTTTTAAAGCTTATTTTTCACCATACATATAATCATTAACATGGGAGTTTAATTAGAGCTGAAAGTTGGGAGGAATTTTAATCCCCACAAAGATGGATGGGCATAAACAGTTGAGAATAGCTGAAAGAACTACTGTTTACTGGAATTTTTGAGGAAGTATTTATACTCAATTCAACAACATTTATTACTGCCCTAAATATGCTAATCTATTGCATGAACTTAAGAAGTAGGTGGGTTATTATCTTCAAAATAAAATTATAATTTCAATTATAGAAATGCTAAGAATGAAAACATTGTAGACTACCCTGCAGATTTCTAATAAACAATTTCTGATTAGAGCCACAGAATACCTGAAGGATGAATATTTAGAGAATTTCAAATAAAGGGGAAAATTGTATCTAATGCATAGTAATGGCTCAAATATTAATTAAAATTCATTTAATTCCATTGAAATGAATTCAACTGAACAGGATCATCAAGTACAATAGAAGAAAAAGTAGTCAAACAATTAGAACATCAGGATAGTTAAGTTACAATGATACAGAATCAATAAAGCATGAGATGGAATTCCAAGTGTCCAAGCAGAAGAAGAGTGAATGAAAACTCTGGGCATGGGCCACAGTAGCTAGTCTGGTATCCAGAGCTTAAGAAAATCTGTAACATAAGTGGTTAAAAAGCAGAGCCACAGGGCACATTACCCAAGAGGGCATGGAAAGACTGCAAGAGTGGAGGAAGGGTTGGAGTGCTGTGAAACTTTCTTCTAAACACGGCATGGCTGTTGCACTCTTCAGCTATCAGCAGCTGTGCGTCTCTGCACAAAATCTGCCTAGTACCATCAGTCAGCATTTTTCTATGGTTACTGGGGCAAGAAGAGATACTTTTTCCATCAATGGAAAGTTACCCATGCCTTTGTAAATAGCCATTCACTTTTGCTCTTGTAATCAACCCTATAAAAACCATTGGGTCATACATACAAAACCATGAATATAGGAAGACTAGCTGGGAAGAGAAAGGAGATCAGCAGGAGGAGGGGAAAAGAAAGAATAATGGAAAATATTATGAAAATACATTATACATGTATGAAAATACACTAACACACTTAAGTGTATATAAATTACATATATGAATGGAAATCTTTTAACTAAACTTTGAAAATGCAAAGTGAATACTTGAATTCAGTAAACACATAAAATAATATGATCTTTCATTAGAATGCATATTATATCCCATTGAAATCAGGAACCAGACAAGGCTGCCCACTATCTCCACTTCTCTTTAACATAGTGCTTGAAACTCTTGCAAGAGCAAAAAAACAAGAGAAGGAAATGAAAGGAGTAATAATTTGAAGAGAAGAGCTCAAATTATCCCTTTTTGCAGATGATATGATATTATATCTAAGGGATGCCAAAAATTCCACACACAAACTCCTAGAAATTATTAACACATTCAGTAAAGTGGCAGGTTACAAAATTAACCTACAAAAGTCTATAGCCTTTCTATATACCAATGACAAGCAGTCAGAGAAAGAGCACAGGGAAACCCTCCCATTCACAATAGCCACAAAAAAA
>NW_008330570.1:3920697-3922309 GCF_000622305.1 Nannospalax galili
CTCCACCTGTAGAAGAATGAAACTAAACCCCTATCTTTCACCTTTCACAAAAGTCAACTCCAAATATGTCAAAGACCTGAATGTGAAGCCTCAAACTCTGAAACTGTTAGAAGAAAACATTGGCAATAACCTACAAGATATAGGTGTAGGAAAAGATTTTCTAAACTGGACAGGGACTGCTCAGGAAATAAGGTCAAGAAACAAATGGGACCTCATTAAACTAAAAAGCTTCTGTACATCAATGGAGGCAACCAGGGAAGCGATCAGAAAACCCACAGAATGGGAGAAAATCTTTACCAGCGACACATCCGACACAGAGGTTTAATATCCAGAATATATAACAAACACAAAAAATAGAGAATCAAGACAAGAAGCAACCCAATTAAAAGATAGGCTAAGGAGTTGAACAGAGAGTTCTCGAAGAAGTAAAGATGGCTATGAAACATCTTAAAAGATGTTCAACATCACTAATAATTAGGGAAATGCAAATTAAAACCACTTTAAAATTTCATCTTACCCCAGTCAGACTGGCTAAGATCAAGATAACAAATGATACCAAATGTTGGAGAGGATGTGGGGAAAGGGGAACACTCATCCACTGCTGGTGGGGCTGCAAACTTGTTCAACTCCTATGGAAAGCAGTGTGGAGAACTCTAAAAACTACAAATGAACCTAGCATTTAACCCATTTATACCACTCCTTGGCATAAACCCTAAAAACTCATCCTATTGCAGAGACACTTGTACATCCATGTTTGTTGCTGCTTTTTTCACAATAGCCAAGAGATGGAAGCAACCTAATTGTCCCTCAATTGATGAGTATTTAATGAAAGTGTGGTTCATTTATAGGAAGTTTTACTCAGCAGTAAAGAAAGATGAAATCATGAAATTTGCAGGTAAATGATGGAACTAGAAACTCTTATACTAAGTGAAGTAACACAGACTCAGAAAAAAAATCGACATATGTTCTCCCTCATATGTGCATCCTAGAACCAATCCCTGATAAGTGAGTATGTATCCAGACATGACTACAGGAACCAGGATAATGGAAAGGAAACAGGGAGGTAAAGGAAAAGAAAGAATCTGAAAGAAAAGAACAGTAGGAAACAGGCCTTAATAAGGGAGATATGGATAAAAATTGGGTTAGTCTAGGGGAGGGGGGAGGGAAGGGTATATGAGGAACCTAGGGGATAAGGAGAAAGAAGAAACTCAACAGAGGTAGGATCATAGAAGCAAGGGTATTAGTAAGGAAGAAAGGGGGTTAAGTGGGGGCTCCTTAAGTGGGAAAACCATGATAGAGGGGTGAGACGATACAAGATAGAAACAATGCCTAGCCAGTCATGAAAACCAGAGGGAACCATATTATTCCTACAATCTACTGACAAATTATACATAACAGATCAAGAAATATATCTCTAGATAAGGTTTACTTGAGACCAACAGATCATTACCCAAGATTTATCTGCATGACACACAGTAATTAAAAATGCCAGAATGGTGGAACTAACCTTCTTGGATGTTTAACAGACATACCTTGAGATCTATACTAATTCGGTCAGAGGGACACAAAGGATGCTTTTTGCTCCTTGCCCTCCTAGGTCGATTAGTTCCCA
>NW_008330570.1:3923092-3929125 GCF_000622305.1 Nannospalax galili
GTGGAGATCTTTTTTAAACGTTGGAACCTCATTTAATTTTATGTCTTATAGAGTTTATAATGAGTAAAAGATTATATAAGGGTAATAATTCATCTGTAAACCTAGAAATGTACAGCCAATTTTGAAAGAGATGTACCCTAGCTCAGAAAAATGTTATTGAATAGGTTAATGCTGTTGTAATGAAATGCTTCTTTTAATTAAAAATAAAAAAAAAGTGGAAAAGGAAAAAAAAAAAGAATGCATATTATATCTCTACCATGGTAAGCATATCATGTACAACATCATAACCATCTACATGGGTACAGGTGTTTTCATTGCACAAGGCAGGAGACTGTGGCAGGTGGTCGGTGTTCCTGAGGTGCTCACATCTCTCTATGGGAGATACACCTAAGTGCTTAAATAGAAAAGTGGGAGTTTTCTAGAAGACAACAGTTTTGCCTTTTCCCAACCAACCTTACCATTCTAGTACTTTTGTGTCAGTTCTTAGGACTGAATGAAGCAGTAAGATCAGATCCTTTTTTGCTGGTTACTAAGTTCTATGGGTTCAGGGACAATCATGTCAGTCTTCATTTTGTTTTATGAACACCTAGGGCAGAAGCTAGCCCAGTGGTTCCTTCATAAAGTACATTTTTTAAAAAATGAATGGATGGATGAATTGCATGCACTCATGTTCCCTAACCACTGCTCATAGGTAACATTGTTTTATTCCAACTTCCTTCTTTTATTCTATATTATTTACCCAGCTATTTAGTCTGCTATTATGTTAATCCTTACTTGATAAAAGAAGGTAGTAAAATCCTTGCTACCTTGTTTGATTCCTGCCACACCGTGTTTCTCAACCTTGTGTCCTTTATTTTTTCCTTCCACATTATAGGAGCAGTCCAGTTACCTTCAAAATACAATAAAAAACACTGTTATAGATTCTTTGGACAGATAGAAAAAATGTAATTTTCTTCACTTTCTCAAAATGATATAGCTTTTGAAAATATTAGACTTTTGACCAACTTCTGAATTCAGAGTTAAAGAGTTACTTTTCCATTGTGTCCCACATGAACATAATATGAGCTGATATTGTTCACCTGTTTCAGATAAATGGAAAGTTATTTGCAGTTAGTCTGAGAGGTGTGTAAGGACTCTTTCTGGAGAGTCGATCAGGTTTTGCTAGACTTTGGAGTCCTCAGAGTCCCTATATCACCCAAGTACATCAAATTATTTGAGGGGATGATAAAAAAAACTTGTTCTGATTAAACTGAGGCCGTTCTTTGACTTCCTAAACCTTCTGACAACTTAGGAACTAGTGCACATTGCACATGGCTTTCTAAAATGTTCCTTGTCTTAGTTTGTTATAAGTGAGTGAAAGTACAGTTCCGAAATATTGGAAGAAATCTGTGGACTGTGTTGAGACAGGAGCAGTGTGACATAAATCTTAGGGAGGTGTCTTATTTCACAAATTTCCCAATTGATTCCTGTTCTTGTGTGAGTCTAGGCTCTTCCTTGCTATCAAAATCACCCTGAAAGCTTCTGAGATTGTCTCCTGAGAAACTAATATACCTGCAATTGGACTACAGGCACCATAGGTCTGAGTGCATGTTTATATGTTGGTGTGCTTTACATTTATTTGGTAAATTCATGGCTAAATTGTGTCTATGTAATTTATATTGAGTGTTAAAATTCATAAAGTTTCAGCAGAGAGTGGATATTGAGTTGTCCTTTGGGGATACTTTTTACAGGAAATGAGATGGTCATATAGGGAAGTATACTCTAAGGTTCAGGAAATATGATTCAGAATTTAATGCCACATCGATCTATCCATCCATCAGTGTATCCATCATCTATCAACTATCATCTATCATCTAACTTTCTATCATTTATCATCTACCTAATCTATCTATCTATCATCTATCTATCTATCTATCTATCTATCTATCTATCTATCTATCTATGTATCTCTCTCTAATATCCCTATCTATCTATCTATCTATCATCTACCTATCCATCTATCTAAAATCTATCTAAATCTGGCCTTCTATTATATATCTAGATTTTTTTTTGGTCTTTATAAAGCAGGGTCTCCCTGTAAGCTCCAGCTGTGCTGGCCCTCACTGTGTAGACTAGGCTCACCATGAACTCTCAGAGACCTGCCTTCTCCTGCCTCCCAAGTACTGGGAATACAGGCGTATGCCACCATGTCCGCTTCATCTACCATTTTTCTATTTATCATCTGTCTATCTAATCTATCTACCTACCTATCATTTATCATCTGACATCATCCACCTATCATTGGTCTATTTTTCCATTGTCTAGAAGAAGAAAGATTATACTAGAAGCATAACTCATGAGTGCTAAAAGCTAAGTGTGGTCTAGAAAAGTAGAAAGGGATGGTACTCTGGAGATGAAGACAGATTTGCAACATAAGGCCATTGTGAGGTCAAAGACAGGGTGGATCCATGCCTAGCAAAAGTGTCCAGAACTGCTACAGGAGAGCAGAGCATGAAAAGCTGTGCCCCTACACAAGAAAGTTCTGTTTACGTTTTACAATGTTGAAGTTTTTCTGATAAATCGAAATGTTCAGGTTTGATGCGTGCGTGCGTGCGTGCGTGCGTGCGTGTGTGTGTGTGTGTGCGTGTGTGTGTGCTACTTTGTTGTTGCTGTTTTGAGACAGAATCTCCATGTAGCCCCAACTGACTTGGGACTTTCTATGTAGATGAGGCTGGGCTCAGTCTCATAGGGATCATCCTGCCTCTGTCTTTGACGAAATAGTTAATATTTCAGGTGAAAAAAAAAAAAAGAGACTCAAAACATGACAGATAGGAGAAGGAAGGGCTACAGCGATGACTCAGCAGTTAAGAGCACCGGCTACTCTTGCTGAGGACCCAGATTTGGTACCCATCACCCACATGGCGGCTAACAACTGCTTTTAACTCCAATTCCAGGGAATCAAATGGCTTTTTCTGACCTTTTCGGGCATTACACAACACGGGTGCATTTACACAGATGCGGGCAATATACTCACACACATAAAATGAAAATAATCAAATGTTTTTTAAAAACAAATGGAGCTGAGAATCAAAACTGACAATGATCTGCTGAGTGTTCACACTAGTCTTTCTGTGTGCTTAATATCTGTTTTCCGTATTATTTGGAATAGAATAAAGTTATTTACAACAAGTAATTTTTGATAGTTTTATATTATTGTTTAATAGGAATATATTAAAAGATAGTTATTCTATCCTGTTTTTGGCAAACAGTTTGTTTTCTGATTCTTTAAAATCCTGTGGTAAACAAAACTGCAGTAATTTGCATCTTTGCAAACATACCTCCATAAAAACAATCAGTTCTCAGCAGTGACAGGACTAGATCAAAGGATATGCATAGTTTAAGGATTCTGACATGCCTTATCCTAAATCACTCTCTGGAATGATTTCCAATTTGCATTGTCCCATCAGAGGTTGAGATGCCCAGTTTCTCCCAGTTCTCACCAGAAATGGTAATCTTGTATTTAAATCTCTGATGGTCTGAACATCTGAATGTAACTGACTATAGTTTTAACTCAGAATTTTATTATAAATCAGAGAAATTGAATATTTTTGTATGTTTAATGCCAATTCAGTTGTTTTGTGACTAAATACCCAATTAACTTATATGTAACGTTTTATAGAGTAAAAATCCATTATTTTGTTATTTTATTACAAATAACTTTTAGGGATTTAATTGTATATGTTTTAGTTGTTAAAAAATAAAGCTTTTAGAGAGGTGGGCAATGTAGTTTGCCTAGCATGCACAAAGTCCTGAGTTAGTTCTCCAGTACCACATAAAACTGAACAGGGTGGGGCACACCTCTAATTCCAGCACTTGGAAAGTAAAAACAGAATGATAAGCAGCTCAAGGTTATCCTTTGTTACATAGTAATTTCCAGATCAACCTGGTATACTCAACACTCTGATACATACATACATACATACATACATA
Organism: Nannospalax galili; assembly: GCF_000622305.1. Lineage (NCBI taxonomy): Eukaryota > Metazoa > Chordata > Mammalia > Rodentia > Spalacidae > Nannospalax > Nannospalax galili. The sequence continues at coordinate 3,927,062 of NW_008330570.1, forward strand.
CATACGTACATACATACATAACAACTTTTTCAGTATCAATATTTGGTTTTCAAGTACCTTTTAGCCACTAATTTCACTCTCATCATAATTTTGTCTTCACACTATTAACATGAAGTATAATATTAATGTATGGTTGTATCAAATTATTAGTGATCACTAATTTATGATCTAATAGCTATTTTCCTTGATTTCTTCATCTTAATTAGCATGGCTTCCCTTGTTTATTATGTGAGCACTTGTTTTTAATTTTACAAATCATAGAAACTTAATGAAGAAATAAAAAGTATAAAAAGAAGACAAACTATTTCTGTTTGATATATAAGCTATATTATTTGATTGTGTTACTATTGTATGTGCATTTTTCAAGATACCAGACTTCTTGATTTTTTAGTGATATGCATTTTATTCATTTTAGAGCAGTTTTGGGTTTACAGTTTAATTGAGAGGAAGATATATATTTCCAAAATTTCCTTTCTCTAATACATGCTTAGCTTTCAACATCACTGCCCAGGGTGATACATTTGTTAAAACTTGAAACAACATTGACACACTGTGTTCATATGAAGTCTATACTATGACCCCAGTTCACTCCTGACCTTATAGATCTAGGGTTTTCACAAGTTACAAGAGCAGGTGTCCACCATAATATTATTATACATATAGCCATAGAAATTCTCTACACTATCTCTTCATTCCTTCTTCCACCCTGCCCTAGCAATTAGTCTTTAGAGTACCCTCAATCACTTCATCCTTTCCAGATTTTATATGGTTAAAATTCCAGTTGTTTTCTTTCAGTAAGAAAAGCTTAACAATATTTCCTCTGCGTATTTTCATGAAATAAACAGTCATTCCTTTTTAGTGCTGAGTAATATTTTACTGTCTGGACATATTACAGTTTATCCATTCCCCTCCTAAAGGACATCTTGATTTCTTCCAAGTTTTGGTGATTATTAATAAAGCTCTTGTTATAAACATCTGTGTGCAAGTTATTCTGTAAGCACGTTTTCAACTGCCCTGCATATAACCAAGTAGTATGATTGCATGACCACAAAATCAGAGTATGATTTGTACTGAACATTTTTTCCTTGTTAATTAGATATTTATACCATAATGCAAAATGACTACATAGTTTGATATAAAAAAACCCACATTTTTTCAATGGGTCATATATTGTTTTATATTCAAGTATTTTCAAAATATCTATTTAAAAATCAATAAGAAAATATTGTATTTAATTATTTGCTCTTTCCCTAAATTCTGCACAAAAAATTTCTTTTAAAGTCTGTACAACAAATTTCTTTCAAAGTCTTGTACCCAAAAGTATTTTTTTATGTTGAGAAAAAAATATCTATATGCCACAAGGTCCACAGATGTGTGTTTATTGTTTTGGACTTTGTATTTATACCCAAGTCACTGAAAGCATTATGTAAGATACCTACCTGTGCCACTGGTGAACTATTTATATTGTCCCTAGTCTACCCTACTCCATTGCAGTGGAATGGCCAACCTTCAGCCTGCAATTGCAGAGTGCTCATGTGGGTGTCACTCAACTCCCCTAGAATGCACAGTTGTTTTGGGAAAGGTCAGTCTCTTTAAGCACTCATTTTCACTTACCTTTGACATTGGCATATTCTCCAAGTGATCCACGAAGGCATATTGGAATGAGCTGGCAGTGTGGTTGATTTCTGCTTTGGGGAACCCTATTCTACCCTGCCAGGTTAGCTGACCCATGGCCATATGGGAGTTGTTTGATGTCACAACACTTTGCCCCTCTTTCTAGAAAATTTGGTCTACTTCTGTACTCCCAAAATTGAGAGTAGAATTCTCTTCTTTTGTAGGAAAGATTCTGGAGTTCCTGTTAATATTTTTCTATTTCTTTGTGTCCTAAATCCTCTGATGGTATCTCAAAATTAAGGATATTATGGCTCCTCAGTCTTGTTTGGGTACTTGGATTAAGTGCTATAGTCTATTGCAGTTTTGTTACATTATAAACAAGGCTAAGACTCCCAGTGGTTATACACACACACACACACACACACACACACACACACACACACATATATA
>NW_008330570.1:3929148-3934810 GCF_000622305.1 Nannospalax galili
ATGGTTATAGCTTCCTTCTTATAATGAAGACAAAAATGTATTCTCTGTTTTCAATTGATGTATCCTGAATCCGAGTCTTTTTAAAATTTTAGTTGTATTGTAAGTTACTTATATTCTGATCTCTTCTTCTAATCATATTAATCTCTTAGCAAGCTACATCTCTCTAAAATTAACTTTTCTAAAAGAAAATTCATATGAATGTTAACCTTGGTGGTATGTTAGAGACTTGAGAAAACGTGAAACAGGTGATATCTAGTCTTCTGCAACACCACATGATGGAATATCTCCTTAAAGACCAGTACAGTGGAAATGCAGCTCAATCCATCATCAAACCGAAGAGATAAAAAATCTTAACTTTATGTTTCTATGATGCTTTACTATTCTAATTTTATTTTGTAATAATTCTCCTTTACTTAAAGCACCTTAATGTTTGGGTAACGTTGTTCCTAATTGATAGGTGAAGAAACTTAATAAATTAACTAATACTCTTTTTAAATATTTTATTTATTATTTTTATTTCATGTGTATGAGTACATTGCCTGCATGTATGTGAGTGCACCCGTGTTGTACAATGCCACGGAGACCAGAAGAGGGCTTTAGATTCCCCTGGAACTGGGGTTAAGGATGGTTCATAGCCGCCATGAGGGTGCTGGGAATCAAATCCAGGTCCTCTGCAAGAGCAGTCAGTGCTCTTAACCACTGAGTCATCTCTCCAGCCCCAAATTAAGTAATACTCTTAAAATCACACAACTTTTAAGCACTCCCTCTCACATACCAATACACACATGAAAAAGAAAACCTCTTTTGTGCCACATTTAAAGAACAAATAAAATGATTCTAGAGTATTACTTAGCACATATCCCCCTGAGAGCTTAGTGGAAAGAACTTCATGGAATGATTGATCTTAGCCCATCATAGGCAAAGAGAACAAAATTACAGTTATTAATTTATAATTATCATATCAGAACTTTTGACTTCTGATACTGCAAAGAAAAAAATTCTATTGCTAAGAAAAAGGCAAAGAGTGACTGTGGGTAGGAGACAAATGCTATCCGTGACATAGATACAGATATTGGAGCTAAGAGCAAGAGTGGATGAGCCAAAACTATTACAGCTCATCCTTCCTGGGAAATGGGGAAAATAGATTATTAACAAGAGAAATAGGAAAAGAACAAAGAGACGTCAGTCTTGATGGAAAGATGATAGCTTTGGTTCGCCACAAGTTGGCCAGGGAGATGGGATTTTCAGAAGGAGCAGAGGCATATAGTTACAAAGTCGGAAGCACATGAGACAATCAGTACAGACTGGGACTTGAAAACTTTTTCAGACACGTGGCAGTTGATGTCATGAAAGTCAGTAGGCTTACACTGAAAAATAATGGACTGGGCAATAGAAGCTATCTCAAATTTAGAATATGAAGTAAATGAAGAAGTTATAACTGGAAATAGACAATGTCATTTCTAAACACTATTGTATTTTACTCCATAGCAAATATAGGCTATTAAATTCAACACTGCCGGTTGGAAAGATGGCTCAGTGATTAAGAGCACTGGCTGTTCTTGCAGAGGATGCGGGTTAAGTTCAGCTAACAACCATCTGTAACTCCAGTTCCAGGGGATCTAATGCGCTCTTCTTTCCTCCCTGGGAACTTCATGACAGGATGCACTTACATACGTGTAGGCATGATACTCATAATACACATAAAAAAAAAAAAAACAAAAAACTCAACACTGAATAACTAACATCCATATCGTTTTCCTTCTTTTTTTTTTTTTTTTTTGGTCTTTTTGAGACAGGGCCTCCCTGTAGCCCCAGCTGTCCTGGAACTCACTATGTAGACCAGGCTGGCCTCAAACTCACAGAGATCCACCTGTCTCTGCGTCCCAAGTGCTGGGATTAAAGGCGTGCACCACCACACTCGGCTCCCTTTCCCTTCTTTACTAGCAAGCATTTTGAAACTCTCTAAATACTTCAAGTAGCTGTATCACAGTGAAGGTAATCATCCCTTTCCTTGGAATATTTCCTTACATACAGTTATTATTTAAAATTTTCATTTTTTAAAGCAGTCTCAGTCTTGGATATCAAAATTAAAGCCAGAAAGGTAAATCTCATGAGCATAAAAAAAGTTTCAGAAAAACAATAGACATAGAAATATGTTTAACATATTTTACAATCTTTTGAGACACTATAAAATAAATTTGGGCAACTTAGACCACAAATGCTTACACAGTCTCACCACAAAGTGGGATTCAGGAAGGAAAATGTAAAAGTAATATCCCCATTTTTCTGGAAGCCTGTGGAAATATGAAAAGAGAAGGTCGGCTGGGTTCCTCAACATTTCTTTGTCAAAATTTAACCAAACGACATCAAAATACATGCTAAGAAATGTAAGAAAAAGAGAACCATGGAAAGGAACAGGAAGAAGGTGAATGTGGCTGGGAAGGGAAGGAGAATTGGAGAATCAGAGAGAGTTCTGAATCGGACCGGTAGCTGTGTTCCAATTACTCTTTCACTTGGATCCAAGGTGGCCTACCTCCTGATTCTTGTTCAAACTTGGCCCTTTTGCGCCCCCCTCCCCCAAACACACACATCAGAAAGATTTCCTCTGGTGGGAATTTGTAGTTTCCCCTTTGCTCTGCTCAATCAGGTCTCTGCTTTCATGTGAGTGAACCATCCAATAACATACATCCTATCCAGTCCAATGCAAAGGGGGAAAAGGGAGCCAAGTCCTGCCTCTCCTTCTACCCCAAAGAATATAAACGCCCAGACTCTCCAGGGGGTTAGGCTTTGCACCAGCTCTGGATCCCCTCCTTTTATGGGAAGTCTGACCATTTGCTGTGTGGAGTGCTGCTTATATGTCAATAAACCTTGACTGTGTACTATGACTGCAAACTTCTCTTAATTCTTTAAGTGGTGAAGAAACGATGGGTGGCATCAGAAGGAAAAGGGAAAAGAAGGAAAGGAGGGAGGTAAGAAGAAAGGGAGGAAGGCTGAGAAGGTCAGAAGAGCAAAAAGGGAAAAGGGAAAAAAAGCTTTAAGAATCGGGTCTTCTTTCTTTGGTCCTGTACCTGTCTTAAGATGTAGTGTATCATTAACATGAATATATGCAATTAGAAAGAGCAGCCACTAGCTTAATGCTTTGAATTTCCTGTAATTGCTCTGTGACTTCCATACTATGATAGGGTCAGGATGATCACACATAGAAAAAGATGTGAAATAATCAGTTGCCTGTAGAGTAAATACTACAGAAGAAGAAATATCAGGAACCTGAACTAGAGTTAAGCCTCACAGAGGATTCAAGGAGAGACCATTAGGCATTCCTAGAAAGAAAAAGTAACTGATTTTCATTTTATCAACTGAAGGTTCATTAGCAGAGAGAGGCCCACAGAATATAAATGGAAAACGTGGTATCTTGTCTTCAAAGTGGTCACTGTCCATTCCTTTTCTCATTCTGTAGGCATCAAATTATCACTCTTTGCCTACATGACACTTGAATCTGCTCTTCCCTTTTGAACTTGTTTGGTAAGAGTCTTGAGAAATGAGCTGAACGCCCTAATGCTGCATCACTCAAAGCCTTTGTGCTTCTACATAGGTACCTTGAAACACTAGCAATCTTATTAGGAGAAACTTAACATTTGACTTCTCCTTTTTGATAGCTCAAGAGATCTCACCATTGGTAGCATCAGCTCTCAGTATATGAATGAGTGATCTTGAATATCCAGCTAACTGAATGCTCAGATGATTCTAAAACTAAAGCTACAGTCTCAACAGTGGTGAAAAGCTAGAATAATCCAGCCGAGCCCAACCTACCCTCCCCCGCTAAAATAGGAAAGATATCAACAATTTTTAATTTGCTCAATTCGCAATGAAAAAAATGTCACTGAGGCTCAGTGAGATCAGGCTAATAGGTGTCTCCAAAACCCAGTCCAATGTGAACCTGAAGATATCATTGGAGAATTTCCTTATATAACCAAGTTAGTCATGGAAACCACTCCAAAATGAATCCTTGAATGGAGCAAGGATTGAGAATGGGCACACAAAAGAATGTACTTGTTTTATCCAAATATGAAACATGAAAACTAATTGAAAAATTACTATTCTAGGTTATATGATTAAAATAGATTGAATAAATGTGGAGGTTTATAAGACTAGGTCATATATAGGAAAATCAAGGTAATGCATTTTCTATAGGTTACATTGTAATTAATAGAGGAGGGACCAACCCATTGTAAGTTGTTTTGGTAGGAAATGTGTTAATGAAACACAGTCATACAGACTTCTTTACACACTGTAGAACTTCTTTCATGCTATTCCATTTGCTACCAAAATGTGTACTATTTCAAGCATTAAAGCAAAAATGAACTGATACATGTGTAAAGTAAATTTGTAAGTACGTTCCATATATACATATATATCTTAAGGATTTTTTGGAACTAAAATTTAAGGGTTAAGAAATGAGAATTGTTGGTGTACAGTTTGTGCAACACTAATATGTTCCTTTTTATTAAAGATAATATTTTTGTTAATTCTTTGAGAATTTCATACATGAATACAATGCATTTTGATCATATTCACCCCCTATGCCTCCCCCAAATTCCTCCCAGATCTACCTCCCACCCTCACATCCCCTCACAACTTCATGCCATCATTTTTAAAATATAATCAATGGAGTCTAATTTGTGCTGCCCATATACTCATAGATATTGGGTCATCCATTAGAACATGGTTAACCTACCAGAGGCCTCACCCCTAAAGAAAACTAACTCTCCTTCTCCTGGAAATAATCACCTGTCAATAGCTCCTCAACTAGTTATGGGGCTTATAAGACCCTCCTGCCTCCTTGCTGGAGTGCTGATTGGCTTGATCTTGTACAGGTCTTATATAGACAACCACAGCAGCTGTGAGTTCACAAGTGCCATTGTCCTGTCCTGTTCAGAAGACTTCTGACTCTTACAACCTTTCCACCTCTTTGTCCACAATGCTCTCTGAGCCTTGAATGGAGGGATTGTGATACAGATGTGTCATTTGTGATTGAATATTCTGTGCTCTGACCAGTGGTAAGTTTTTATGTTAACCACAACATACTACACAAAGAAGATTCTCTGATGATGCCTGAGAACTGCACTAAACTATGGATGTTGAGATACAAATTTGGAGGACATTAGCGAAATAATAGTAGTAGGTTCACCCTTGGAGCCTAGAAACTCCTAAATGATGAGTGGCCAGACTTACAGTATCAGGCATGCATTTCCTCTATGAAACAGGCCCTAATTCAATCACAAAATGGTAGGTCACCCCACAGCATTGGTGTCACTATTGTACCCATAGGCATATCTTGCTACACTGGTTGTTACTGTAGCTTACAGAGTTCACAGCTGGGTAAGATTAATGATTTTTGGCACCCAGAAGTCTACATAGCACCCTCCAGTATTATGAAAGCTCATCAACAAAACAAAATGTTCCTGATTATTACAAACTTGATTTCTCCACGTCCAGTGATCAATTTGTGTAGTGTCTTCAACAATAGAGTTTTAACATGAAGTTCTAGTGGACAACAAGCAATCATAATAGCTTGTATAGTTTTGGGGGTCTCCAGAAGACCCTTGGCAAAAATTCAAGGGCAACATTATCCCCTGCATAGGGTAACTCCAATTAAACTATT
>NW_008330570.1:3934870-3953030 GCF_000622305.1 Nannospalax galili
GTTCTAATTTATCTACAGACAAATCTGTGTCAGTTTGCAAATAATATTGAAAATGAAATGATTAAACCTCTATAACCCTTAAATTTCATTAAATTAAATTCTTTATACTTATATATAAAAGACATCTTTGCACACAACTCTTTCTTTGTGTATTTCTACCTGTGAGTAGGTACTAGACGCACATGTGCATGCAGGTGCACAAGGGTGTGTGTGTGTGTTGAGGACCGAGGTCAACATTGGGTGTCTTCCTCTACTGCTCTACACATTATTTTTCTGACACAGGTTCTCTGACTCAAGATGGAGCATGCCACTTTGGCTGAACTGGCTGGTCACGGGTCTTGAATGCCAACATGTGCAGCCAAGGCCATCCTTATAGCTGCTGGGGATCTGAAGTCACGTCCTCATGCTTGCACAGTAAACACTTTATCTGCTGAGCCCTCTTCCTCTCTATCCTACACACAACTTTGTGTGATCGTAACTTATACTAATTTCCTTAAGTAGAATTTCAGTGCCAAATTTTGCTATATTAAAAATTACCTGAGCATGATGGCACATGCCTTTAATCTCTGCACTTGTAGGCAGAGGTATGCAGATCTCTATGAGATCAAGGCCAACCTGGTCTACATAGTTCCATGGCAGCTGGGGCTGAGATCTTGTCTCAAAAAGCCTAAAATAAGCAAATAAATAAATAATAAATATGTAATAAATAAATAACATTTAAAAATAAAAATAAGTGTAATCTCTTAGTATATACCACCAAATTAATTTTCAGGAAAGTTTTCTTTTATGAATTTATATTTTTTTTATAGTTTGAAAATTGGAATGTTGATTTCACTATGAAATAAATATACTAAGTATATTAGCATATATATTTTTGATAGCATATAATTGTTAGCATGTTGAGAAAAACAATTGAATTTAATATTTGTTCTAAGTGATTATTCTTTAGGAAATTTCAATGTTTTCTCTAAATCTGTTAACTTTTTCTCTGTGCAAAAGACCTTTCACAGTTTTTATGCCATGTTTTGGATGAATTCAAGAATGTATGTAAAATATGTTTATTTTTCTGCTACTGGATTTTCATACTATTCTATTTTCTGTTGACCTACCTTCATACCAACAATAGTCAGAAATAATTACTATGCTTAGTGATACTTTTTTGGTATCTGGTAAACTTTAGAGTTATTTTATATTTTTCTTTAAGTTTTGGTTATTCATATGAATTCCTATCAGATTATTTTAGAAGCATCCTGTCAAGTCCATAAAAATCCTTTCGATATTTTCATTGAAATCAATTTAGTCTGTTTGAAATAGCATTCCTAATTTTCTTCTGAGATGTTTATTCCTAACAATTATTCTATGTTGATGATGCAATAAATATTTTAAAAATAATTTTATAGTTATGATTCTTTTTGATTGTTATAATAGCTCAACAATGTTGATTTTGTTTTTATTCTGATACTTATATTGATTTTTTATTGTGACTTTTTTCCTTCATTGACATTTTAAATTACATTTTCTAAAATATAATTAGTTAAAGAAAATAAATCTTACCTTAGGAGAAGCAATAGATTTGTACAATGTTAAATATAAAATTTATGTAACTATTGTGTAGCTGAGAAACTCTTGAGATTTTTAAGTAATAAGGACAGTTTATATATAAATGTGGACTTCCATGTACAGGATTCATTGAGCACATATATAACATTCAATTTTTTTTTTTTTGGTCTTTTGAGACAGGGTCTCCCTGTAGCCCCAGCTGTCCTGGAACTCACTATGTAGACCAGGCTGGCCTTGAAATCACAGAGATCTGCCTGCCTCTGGCTCCGGAGTGCTGGGATTAAAGGCGTGCGCCACCACATCCAGCTATAGCATTCAATTTTTAAGGTAGATCTGATTTATGATGAGACTTTGTGACACTCAGGGTCATTGATATTTGCCACCACAGGCAGCTGTAGTTCATACTGTAAATTAAATGTAAAACAAAATTGCAACACAACCTCTTAATGTTTCCAGAATGGAATCAGTCTCCTTTTCCTTTTTTTTTCAATATACATTTTAATTGAATTTTTGTGCATTTCATACAATACATCTTAATCATACTACATCTTCCTACCCTATCTGCACCCCTATAGTACCCCCACTGATTTCCATGTATTCTAGCATATATGTTAAAGCCTATTCAGTCAAGTTTTTGTCCCCCAATGTACCTTGGTGTGAGTACATCCACTGGATCCTGGTCAGCCTATCTAGTATCACTGCCTTAAGATGTTCTCTGTGATATATACAAAAATTCAATAAAAAAGCAATATATATATGAATTTACGATGAACTTGGGGCGATGGTGACAACGTGCGGGATATCCATGCAAACTCAAACCAGACTCCCTTTCTTGATCTTACTAGGATTTTGATCGATTCAGAGTGTGCCTAAGTATTGTGATCTTCCCTACCAATCAGTTTCTCACACTTTTTTGTTTCACTGTGTGTTTCTGTGATCTCTTTAACTGAACTTGTTCTTATTGTATCAAACTTATTTTGGTTTTAGTTCTGAGTCTTCTCTTGAATCCCCAGTACTCTTGAAAACAGACATACTTCACTTTGGAGAAATGAACTTGTCTAGAGGAACCTAGGATTTGATGTATCCCAAAATTCTGAGTAAAGCAAATCTCAGTTATCAACCATGCTAGTGGAAGCAAGAGCAGTGACAGGGCTCCCCAATAGCCACCCCAGGGAGTCAGCATTAACCAGCAGATGCTCATCATAGTTTACCTGAATTCTTCTTAGATGGGGCAGCTAAGGAAGATGATACCAAGATCCCAAAGTCACTTTTAAGAAGGAATCCTAACATTGAGTACATATATAGTGATGCTAGATGTTATCTTAAATGGCACAAATTGATACGATCTGCAGCTTGGGGTACCCCAGTCTGCTACCCCCTTCTGATTCTTGCTGCTACTTCTCCTGTAGCCCCTAATGTGGATGCCATAGAGTCATCTCTGGTGACAGTTTTAGAGGCCCTATATTACAGTCCGAGTTATGAAACACCATTTTATCCAGGATTCCATAGTTACTTGGCTCGCCGTCATAACTCTTATTCTCTAGCATTCTTAATCTTTGGACACAGAAAAGACCTATTGGTCAACAGTGGAATATCCCCACTTTGTCTAAGTTTAGGTCATAATGAATGTGCTATACCACCTCAAGCTAGAAGCGTTACACTCTTCATTTCGGGCATCTTAGAAAGTGTGTAGCAAACGTGCCCACGTGCCCCTTTCTGGGCACCTAGGCAGCCGTCTCCTTCCGGCTAGTACTTTTTATCCCCTTTCTTTTCTTTTGATCTTGCACTCATTGTTCAGTTTGTCTATTTAGGTTCTTTTTCTAAGCGTCTGACTCCAAGTTATCTGGCACGTGACACTAATTTTGCCATCTCTCCAGACGAGGCATACCCACAGTGACAATCATAATTTTTAATTTGTCCATCATCTTAGTAGTAGAGGCACAGAAAAGAATCAGTCTTATTTCTCCAAAAGCTGCTCCTAAATAGAGTATGGAGTGTTCTCCTTCTACTTAACAGATATTTAGTTTTACCATGTTACCGCCAAATTCCATAACTATCTTATTAGTTAAAGTTAGTAGAACCAATTAAATGTACATTGAAACAAAAATTGCATATCTACTTCAAAGTAAGTCTTGTCGCCTAGACTCAAGGTACCTGAAGAGGAGGGTGATGTCTGTTTCTGATACACATCAATCCAGTAATATTTATTATCTACTGCAGGCAAGGTTTATATCCAGAAATTCAGATTTATCCCTGACCCTTGTGGAGTGCCTGGTGTATAATTTGTAGGGCCCAGCACAAAAAGAAAATTCAGGACTCTGTTCAGGCTCCTTTTGTTCCACATATCCATAAATGAACTTACCACAAACAGGCAAACCAAGGTGCTTTTAAAAAATTTATTGAGCTTTTGCACATTTCATTTGATTCTTAATCAAGCTTACACCCCTCCCCCATCCATGCCTCCCCAAACCCCCTCCAGATGTCGTGCACTCCACCATATCTTTGTACCCAGATGTCCTTCAGTGCAACTTCATCCAAGGACACGAGACATGGAGCAAAAGGAATAAAGGACAACAACAAAATTGTTCAGGACAAGAGAGCAGACAGGGCAAAGGCTGTGAATAGTCTGATGTGCTTGTCAGTAGCAGGAAGGCCAGTGTGACTGTGAAGAATGAAGGAGAGTAAAGGCAACAGAACACGAGGACACTGAACTAATGGAGCTCAAGTCATGCAAAGTCAAACAGACTACAGCACGAATGTCAGTTTTATTCTTTGTAAAGTGGAAATGTGAAGTGAGAATTTGCACAAGGTTTTTGATCAGTGAAGGGACGAGAACTTACTCACTTTTTATATGCTTCACTTTAGGCTATGTGTTAAGATGGTTCCTGGAAAAGGGGTTTTCTATTCAGAGTGGACAGTAGCACTGGATATTCAGAATATGAGGACCAGAGCTATATATTAAGGTTGGAAACAAGAGTTGTTCTTTCTTCCTGATGAATGGAATACATGTTATGAGTGCAAGGGAGGAGCTGATGTTGATTCCCGAGTTAACATCCTGAGCAACTAGAAAGATGAGTTTGCCTTAAGTTAGGTAGACTGCAACCCAGATTGACTTCAGGGCAGGAGAAAGTTGGGCCTTAGATAAGTTGAGACCATGCTCCTCAAAAGGAAAGGGCAGCTGTCTATTTGATTTATGTATCTGTAATTCAGATGAAGGGTCTGGAGTGGATGAGAAAACCATCCATTCCTTTTTACTGTAAGTTCATTGGCTCTTTCTCCTTGTGTATGCCAATTTCTTCACAGGAAGGAATGTTTCTGAACCCTATATGCCTTGATCAATCTTTTATATGCAGAATAAATCCATTGTTACCCCTCTTCACTCTTTCTGTGTCTCTCATTCTTCTCTCTTTCCTTCTTTCCTTCTTTTCTTCATTTCTTCCACTTTGATCCCTCTCTCATCTCCTTTCACCAATAAATATATGCTGACTATATATTTAACATGAATTCTAAAGCCAGATAGTTTGGAATCTGATTGTGGGACCTCACATTCCATGTGGGTGATACAGGAAAACCAAAGAACCTTGCTTACAGTTATAAAAAGAAGAAAATAAACATATTTTCGCTTCATAACCTTGAATGTTTGTTACAGGGACTCATATATGAAGGGCCTAGTACATGCTTCACACAGTGTCAGCATTATGCAAAAGAATAATTTGTATAATTACTTTTATTATTAATACTGATGTTATAGTGATGTGTCAGCGTTATTTATCTTAAATTTCTGGAAGGAAAAACTATGTCTCACTTTTATTTGAATAATTATGTCAATCCATTTATGCAGAAGATGTTTATCAGGGGCTTTGACAGATACTGAAGAGACAGTGATGAGCAAGGTCAGATGGAGCTCACATTCCTGGAGAAAGGTGTTTATATCAGTAATTAAAATCCATGTTACTAGGTATGAACCTGCTATAAAAGCCCATGGCAATGGCATCCAGAGATGGGAGGGTGACTCAAGGATGCCCTTCATAAAAGGCAGCCCAGAAATACAGAGAGGCACATGAAGTCCAACAAGTGAGGGGAACACTACATTGGAAGCCAAAAAGTTCCATGTAATTAGAACTTATTAAGAAAAGCCTTTAAAAACTTGTCAGTGTTTTTCAATTAGATCCTAAAGGCAGGAAAGGAAGGTATTGAATGATTTAAAGTGGTAATGCAAGGATCATATTTGCAATACAAAATGATTATGCTGTGCCTTGCTTATTTTCTGAAAATGCGTAGATTGAATTTATTCAGTACTGAAGGTGAGACAAGGATTAAGAAACCGTGTTGGTAATCTTGTCTGTAGAAAGATTAGGCAACTGAAATAATTACTGCTAGAATGAAAAAGAAGATTAGATAAAAAGGTAAGTAGCAGAATCCATAGGAATTACTGGTTGACCAGATGTGACTGTTGATGGAAAATAAAGAGTCCTGGATTACATCTGAGCTTCTTTAGGTGGTACTATGTGATACAATGCACGGAAAGAAAGCACTGGGGAGGCAAAGAGGAGTTCACAGTACACTTTGAAATGAATTTCTTACCTCCAAGTGGCCATTCCTAGTGAAGAATCCATATAAAACCTTAACAATACGTAGTGCAAGCTCATGCGTATCATTTCCCAAGTCGTGGGAAAGAAGACTGACAGGTAACATTTAAAGAACAAAACTGATATTTAGGTTATGTCAGTTGTCATCAGTGTTCACTCAGAAAAGTAAAGGGGAAATAGAAATACCACATGACCCAGTTATATATTCTTCTGAGTATATAAAGGCAATCTATATATCCAAGAGATGTTTGCACCCCATTTCATTGCAGTTTTATTCAAAATAGCTACTTAGAGAAACATTCCAAGTGTCTGTCAACAGAACACACACACACACACACACACACACACACACACGCACGCACACACACACACAAAATCAACATGGCTGAACTCAGGGAACATTATACCAAGCATAGAAAGACAAACACTGCATGACTCACTTGCATGCAAAATCTACAAAATTTGGGACCATGGAAACACAGAGTAGGATGGTCATGGCCTGGGTAGGGGGCTATGGAAACAATGACTGAAGGGCACAAATTCTGAATGAAAAATGTTTCTCTAAGTATCTAAGGCAAACAACTGGGACTGTAGTTAAGAATACTGGATACTATGTTAGAGATTTGCTGATTTGGGTTTTATACCTCACTTCCAGGTGCACATGCCACACACACACACACACACACACACACACACACATACATACACACACACACACACAAGTAATTGTGAGGACAAGGATATGCTGATTTCTATCACTTAATCATCATTTAATTTTTATACTTATATCAAAAATCACATTGTATAGTGAAAATGTATGAAAATAGATATATTAGGTAAATTAAATGATTAAATAAAATAAATAATAGAGATATGGGGAGAGAGAGACAGAGAGAGACAGAAACAGAAAGAGAGAGACAGAGGAAGAGAAGAGATGGCAGATAAAGGGAATAACCAACCATTTCCCCCTTGTTTCTGGTCTATCACTCTGCTTAGTAGCACCTCACCTAGCACTAAATACTGAAGAAATACTTGAAGAACTGATGAAATTTAATTATTTGTATAGAGCACAATGGACTATTTTACCACATATATTATACAAAGGTATTTGGTGAAATTGAAGGATGAAGTGAGCAGAGCATGAAAAATGAGAAAAATTACAAAGGACCTAAAAATAAAATGTCTACTTCATTGAAAGGCACCTCTGTAATTCAATTTTAATCATATTTAATTCTTTATTTTTAAGAATGTGTGTCACTGCCAAATGATCTAAAATTGAATTTTTTCACTCTATAGATGGAATTCTGCTTTTAAAAGTACTGAATACAGATTAATCAACATTATGTCTGAATATTTCGTGGGAGATGGTCAAAGAAATGAGGAAATATTTTCTGAAAGATTGTCCTAGTACCGTCATGAAAATGATATCTCATATGAGGTTATCACCAGGCACATTTGCAGAATAAACAATAAACAAGATTAAGTGAAATCACAGTAAAGAAAATGAGGGCAGGTAAGGACTATGACACAAATGAAAGAGAAATGGTGGGAGAAAAATGAAAAATTATAAATGGTTCACATAAAAATTGCAGGTTAAGACTGGGGAAGTATTTGAATTTAGAGAAACAAGATTGGAAAGTGGATGGAGAAATAAATCCCCAGCAAGGACAGAAGAGTGTTTTGAAGTGGAAAGAGCCTGGCTGACTTCCTCCAGGAAAAGGCTAGCTCCTCCACAACCCCACAGACACATGTCACTGAAGAGAACAGAACCAAAATAGGGAGACAGTTTCATGGCTCTTTTCTTCTTCTTGGTACTGTCTTCCAAGCTATATTAATTCTCCGTTTAACGTGTGCATTTCTCTTTGCAGATATAGTGTTAAAACACATTAAGTTTAAAGAAAGACTCTTAATTGTGCCATTTCAGTCTGTAAGGTACACTCTAGATTAACTTAAGTCCCAATGACTCGAATTATAGATTTATCAACTGAATGTGGGAACATCAGCTTTAACACTACCTATATGTTTCATATTGGTTTCATAAATTCACATCTTGACAACTCCCTGAAAGACAGAAGAGAACATTTTTATCTCACAACCAGCTGTCCTTGACATGGACCGACAACCAGCAGACCCAACAATGCTATTACCAGTAGAAACGTAGTGTTCTCTAGAGTCTCAGAATGCTTTCAGCACTGAAGCCCAGTTACTTTGTCCATTGTGGGATTATAGATACAATGAAGGGGCATCCAAGTCTAAAAGATAGATAATAAGAGATGGTTATATTTGTGGCTAAAAACCCTCTAACATTGGCAAAATACACAAGGATCTGCAAACACATATACACATAGCATACAGGGTAAACTCCCCAGTGCTCCTCTATTTACTGTGGTGGCTCAAATTAAAGTATGTATCAGAGTCATGTGGAGAACTGTGAAAACAATGTTGGGGGTTCCATCCCTCCATGTCTTAATCTGTAGGTCTCAAGTAAGACTTGAAAATCTGTATTTCTAACACGTTCTTGGGTGATGCTATTGGTCCAGGATACCCTTTGAGAACCAATGTTCTCTATCAAAGTGATGAGTGGCAGTTCCAGGACTGTAGCTGGGGTCACCTCACAGCCAGCAGAGAGGCCTTTCCATAATACTGTGCCCCCTTTGCCCCTACATGCTATGTGCTCAGCACACTCATCAATCTATTTTCTTACCTGCTCCAGCATCTCCCCGTTTGAATTAATTAAGCTATTATTCAATAGGACAGAGGAAGCCCTGTGACCTCTGGCCAATGCTTTTTGCCTGCTGTTCAGCACCACAGTATTTAAATACACACACACACACACACACACACACACACATACACACACACACACACATACACACACACACACACCATTAGAGCTGGTTGAACTTTACAAGTAGATTATTCTTAAGCTGCCTGACCTGTAGGGTAGGAAATGTACACAGGGTATAACAGATAGTCTACTCCTAGAACTGCTATAGAATTATCCACCATTTCCTG
Source organism: Nannospalax galili (assembly GCF_000622305.1). Taxonomy (NCBI): domain Eukaryota; kingdom Metazoa; phylum Chordata; class Mammalia; order Rodentia; family Spalacidae; genus Nannospalax; species Nannospalax galili. The sequence goes on from NW_008330570.1 coordinate 3,944,035, forward strand.
CACTCAGAAACAGACAAACATCACAATGTCACCATGCAGACGTTTCCATAATGCATCCAGGAAGCTATCTACCTTACGTGCTAAGTTCCTCCAGCATCTCATCTTCCGTATTTGCATCGTCTTTAAGCTTTGCATTTTTTTGGTATCCACACATGCCTGCATTTGACTTATTCAGTAGAGACTGGGTGTTGCTGTTTTTGTTGTTTTGTTTTGTTTTCTGGAATTGACTTTATGTTACAAGATTTGGGTATTCACCTTCTGAAGCCACCCATTGATAACAAAACTAATGACAAGCAAGTTCATGGCCAAACAGCTACCATACTTATTTCTGGGAGGAGGGTACAGGTTGTGGGAGAGGGTCAGAGGATACAGAACTAACAGGGAAGACCCGCTCCTCTTCAGAAAACAGCTCTAGCCTTATAACTTTCTTCTGCTCTTATAAAGAAGGCAAAATATGCAAGTCAATCCAGGTTCTTAAAATTGCTCTGATTGTGTTTTAGAAAGCTTTCCCAAAGCACCACAACCTGGAGATTTCTTTCTGAATACCTCATGAGGACTGTTGGAGGAGCCTATGGCTGATGAACTGCCAGATTCTAGGTGAAGGCACTTACTTTTACCATGCCATGGTTACTAATTTAAATGTCTCCATCACACTCCATCACAGAAGTATTTTTTGTCACATTTCATCTGTTAGGAAATGAAGACTAAGAGACTTAAGACATCTGCCCAAAGCATTTTTTATTGAAACACTACATGAATCTATTTATTAAAATATGCATATAGTTGGGGCACATGCTTATTTTTTTTTCAAACCAATAGACTACAAGGCAGATAACACAAGAAATCCCTACCCCTAAAAATGGAGATTGTTGCTCCAGGGAAGTAATTTTCTAGCTCTTTTGTACTAGGGGACAGTGGACAGCTGCTGTGTAGATAATTGTCTCTTTTGTTGCTGGACAGCGTGTAATGTGAGCCATGTGTAAGTTGACTTGTGTTCCACACAGGGAAGCTTAATAATACAAACCATTTTTTAAAAGCAATCATATAATCTGTTTATACCCAGTTTTAGTAAAATTTTATAAAGATCCATCTATTGAAAGACTTTAAAAACTGAGTATATGGTCAATGTTTTATTTTTAATGGCTATGTACTTTACGGAGTTTTAGTGTTCGTTAATTAATTAATTTATTTTTATTAGTACATTCTGTTCTTTCATAATTTCACATATATTATGTATTTTGTTCCTTATCTCCCATCCTTCTCCCACATCCCTTTCACCCCTACTAGTCCCTCACCCTTCATACATCTCTTTCCCCTATTTACTAGCTTTTGTTTTGTTCAGGGTCACACAGAGTTTGGAACTCAGGGCCCTCTATTTGACCCTGAGTTTGGAACTAACCACCAGAGCCTGGTGAGTTCACCGCTGCATGCATAGCTGGACACCCTGCCTCCTCCACTCAGAATCTGTCAGTTGCCAAAAGATTAGCAGCATGTGGCAGGGCCTTGTTGGTCTTTCCTCCTCCAGAGCTGACTGTTAGGAAGGCTGACTTCTGTGGACCCAGGGCCAATGTGCACAGCTGCTGTGTCCTGCTTAGAAGATGATATTTCACAGCCCCCTCCCCATCCTCTGGCTCTTACATTCTTTCTGTTCTTTCTTCTACAATGTTTCCAGAGCCTTAAGGCTGAGATCTCAACCACCTTTTATTCTCAGCATATTGTGCAGCCATGAGTCTTTGCGTTTATCCCTTAATTGCAAGAAGACACTTCTTGGTTTAAGACTGAAAGTAGATATTGTCTGTGGGTATAAGCACAACTATTTAGGGGGTGATTTGATGCTATGTCCATTCAACTAAGCAGCCATTTTAGCAACCCTCACCCCCTAGGGTCAAAGACCTTTTTGATCATAGGTTTTGGATGAGGTTTATAATATAAGCATGGACTCTGTCTTGTAGAGAAAACTCTAAATCCAATTAGGGAGTGATTGGTTAGCCCTTTAACAGTTATGCCATCATTACCAATGGGTGCATTTTGCCTGGCACTTTTATGTTATAATAGAATTCACAGCTTGTTGTACCATCCCCAGGTTCTTTTTCTTTCTGAGACAGGGTCTCCTGTATCCCAAGCTAGCTTCAAATTTACTGTATTGCCAGTGACTATTTTGAATCTTTGATCCTCCTGCTTCTACTTCCAAAATGCTGGGATTACAGACTTGCAACCTTGGCTTTATGCAGTGCTGGAGACTGAACACAGGGCTTATGCATGCTTAGCAAGCATTCTATCAACTGAGCTACATCCCCAACCCTGGGCTGTGGATTTTGCTAGAGCTTGATATATGTGGCCTGTTTCTTTCTTTTTTTCCCTTGTTTCCCTGCTTCCATCCCTTCCTTCCTCTTTCTTCTTCCTTTATTTTATTTAAAAAATGTTTTTTAAAAGATATTTTGTTTATTGTTTTTATTTTCTGTGTACAGGTTCTTTTTCTTTCTGAGACAGGGTCTCCTGTATCCCAAGCTAGCTTCAAATTTACTGTATTGCCAGTGACTATTTTGAATCTTTGATCCTCCTGCTTCTACTTCCAAAATGCTGGGATTACAGACTTGCAACCTTGGCTTTATGCAGTGCTGGAGACTGAACACAGGGCTTATGCATGCTTAGCAAGCATTCTATCAACTGAGCTACATCCCCAACCCTGGGCTGTGGATTTTGCTAGAGCTTGATATATGTGGCCTGTTTCTTTCTTTTTTTCCCTTGTTTCCCTGCTTCCATCCCTTCCTTCCTCTTTCTTCTTCCTTTATTTTATTTAAAAAATGTTTTTTAAAAGATATTTTGTTTATTGTTTTTATTTTCTGTGTATAAGTGTATTGCCTGCATGGCTTAAGTTCACCTGTGTCATGCAAAGCCTGTGGCGGTCAGAAGAGGGCATCAGTCCTCTGGAACTGGAGTTAAGGACCATTGTTAGTGCTGGGAATCTAACCCCGGTCCTCTGCAAGAGCAGCCAGGGCTCTTAACCACTGAACCATCTCTCCAGGTAAATATTGCTTTTTATCTATTTATTTTTACTTTATATATATGAGTGTTTTGCCTGCATGTATGTAAGTGCACCCATGCTATGCAATACCCATGGAGATCAGAAGAGGAGATTGGATTTCCTGGAACTGGAATTATAGATTGTTGTTGGCCTCCATATAGGTGCTGGGAACTGAATCTCAGTCTTCTGCAACAGTAGCCAGTAGTCTTAACTACTGAGCCATTTCTCTAGCCCCTGAAATAAGATTTTTTTTTCTTAAAGTTACAGAAAAGTTTCTTTTAATGGCATAGTAAAACTCACACATGTGGCAATCTGAATGTACAATAGAAACACATGACTGACTATATAAGAACATTCTTCTTTCGTTAGTACTCTTCATAATTCCATGTTTTCTTTGAAATCTATTTTATCTTCAGTTGGACATTTTTTGGTTGATTTGAAATTGTGTATAGGGTTTTCATTCAATTACAATGATATCTTCATTTTCTTAAACAGACTCTTAATCATCAATCTTTGCACCTCATTTCTGACATCACGACACTTCCTTTTATCTGGTGGATAGAGTTTCCTAAGGTCAGTTGATTCTGTTGGTTTTCCCATTCTGATTTTCTAGGTTACCTTTTGTTGTTTTGAATGAATTTCAGATTAAATGATTACTTTAATACTTTGTCTTTATTTGATTACATCCAGGTGTTTTGAAGTATCTTCACTGTTATATGTCCTTTTGATTTTAGTTTTGATTTCCTATTTAAACCAAGAGGTTTTTTTCTTTTTCTTTCTTTTCTTATAAAGTCAAAGTATTTATGGTTGATAGAGAGAGTGGTTCTTTTTTCTAACTTTCACAAAAACTTTATTGAGAATTTCATACATACATATAAGGTGTTTTGATTAAATCCATACCGACTCCTGTACCTCCAACATTCCCCCCTCTGAAGAGGTAACCCTAAAATCTTTTAAGGGTTAGATAGAAGCTCCCAAATACTTTTGACAAAAGAAATATAGCAAGTTTCTTGGCTAAAAGTCTGAATGTCCTTGGTCCTGTCAACAACATACTCTGTTCCAAAGTATTTCTAACCACGGTCAGGGTTGATATTTCAACCCTGTCCGTTGGACACTAGACTTGACCCTTGTACTGTAGGAATTTTGCTTTCTTGAAGCACAGTCTCAGCCAATCACATGACACTTTCACAGTTTTCATGTGACTTTAGAGATGAATATCCTGTGAGCAAATGAACCTCCACTCAACACAGACATGTGGAGCATCAATAATGTATCCATCCGGATATGTGCAAGGATCTACCATGATAGGGTGGGAGGTGGGAAGAGAAAGCCTTTGAATTTGTTCCCTACCTTGAGAGAATTTTCATATACAAGAAAGCTGTGGAGAACTGGACAGGGGAACATATGGCTAAGTGGCCAAATGTGTGAAAAGCAAACTGTAAAATATGTGTTTTAGCTAAAACCTGGAAATACAAGAAGAGGCTACACAGACTAAATGGCATAAAGGCATATATTCCAAAATCCATAGTGGGGCTCTCACCAGCTCAAATGGTAACCAACTGGCCACCTGACATTCTGGGGACTTAGTCATGTATCCCTAGTATTGGGAGTATTCACAATGGCCCTTCATTTTAGTATTTATTTAGAAGTTAATTACTGTCACTGTCTGCTCTTTTATCTCAACAGCATTTCAGAGAAATGTATTCAGGCATTATGTGACTTGTAAGTAAGATTAACAAGAAAGTTCAGAGAAGTGTAATAATCAAGGGATTTGGCTGTTAATAAAGAACTTAATGAAAAACAAATGAGTTAACACCACATAGAATTTGAATTTGGTTAAAGCAAATTCTACAATTGCACATAACACACTTCTTTAAGCATATATCACTGTAAATCTGTAATCATAATTGAAGGCCAGTGTCCACATTCATGTGTAAATGGGCAATAAGAATAGCCAGCTCTGATGGTTCTGTTGGATCCAAAGCCTTTCCTTTGTCCTGCGTTATTTACATCTTTAAGTATCATAAGTATGCATTCAGGTGGCCTTCACTGGGTGCATTATCAGTATTGTGCCCGTGTACACACATATGTGCACTCTCTCACACACACACTACTGATGAGTTGATAGAGTGTATTATTCCTGCTTTACAGATGGCTAAAGGGATTAAGCAAATATCCTTGCTATAGCATGAGGCTGAGCCTTTGTATTCATTTATAAAGTTAGGGAAGTCACTGAAGAGAAAGAGAAATCATGCAACTGGAATGGAGAAGAAAAGCTCCAATTAGAGTTCCAGAATTGCCTGCCACCTTTAGTGTTAACAAAGTGTGCAGGTTCCTCAGAAGTGACACCTGCATTGTCTACTGGGAAACATTTAATCCCTGAAGCTGTATTAGGGAGGCTGGTGAGCACACAACTGAATAGAAATGATGTCAGTTCCTTCTAAGATAGAAGAAGCTACACTAATTTAAGTAGGAGCAGATCAGAGGGTTCTCTGGCCCCCTCCTAATTTGATTCCACTTGCAATGTGCCACTCTGCCCCTGTGGAATAACTGGAAATTGCATAAACATATGAGTATTTGAATGCGGATCTACTCCTGACGTTCCCACTGCCCTCTGAATAGCTTCTATCAAGATTTGATTAGCCATGTTTCTCCTCTTAAAAGAAAGGCATTTTGCTTTATTTAACATAGTACCATCCATGATTAATATATGCTATGCTATGGTTGATGCTTGGGGAATGTTTGTGGAACAAATGGCAATGTATTTAAAAATCAATTCTTTGTATGTTATTTTCAAACTCAGGGTCACGTGTCCAATAGCCTTGCCTATAAGTCCCAGAGGAGATTAGAGGACATACAAAAATTCTCTGTGTAGTCAGAATACAAACAATGGGTTTTGTTGATTAAAATTCATACTTTATCTAAAAGAAATGCTCTGGTATGTTCACATAATAGCAAGATTTTTGTCATTTTTTTTTCTCGCATTTGCCACAGATCATGAAAGGCAGTACTCAGTGAAGGAGTTTTGTATGAAGGAAGCAGTTTGTGCAAATTAAGAGTTTTCAGTCTGAAAAATATGTGAATGTGCTTAAAGCCTGGGCACTTAAAAGCGTCAGTTTTAGTTATCTTACAAAGCTGCTCTGAGTAGTAGTTGATTCTTTTGTGATTCTTAAAAAATTAAATGATATGGTTGCATTGAATACTTCCAGACATCACCTTGATTCTTCCTGATCAGGCAGAGATCTGAGTTTGCTCAGTCTGCTTCTCAGTTTGCTATGAGACCGTGAAGTCAAGACAGATACAGATGCTAACAGTACACGGACACCTTTTCAGATAACTTGCTTCATCTGACTGCCTGTTTATGTGGAGAGCTGATTATCAGCCATGTGCGAATGCAGGGGAACTGATGTGATCTCTGTGATGTTTTACACCATAGGCAGAGCCATCTTTCTATGCAACATTCACTCAGTGAGGCAGGAAATATAATTAAGCTTTCATGCATATTCCCACAGAACTCTGCACAGTCATTCAATCATTTAAAAACAAAAAAAGAACCAAAAAAAAACAGGAAGGAGTCACGGTCACCAGAGCTTGTTTCTTTCAAGATACTACCTAAGGCGTGGAAAAGGATACAGAAAATGTGAAGCCTGGGTAGGTTTGCTGAGGTCCTTAGGGGTGTTAAAGAGGGGCTGAAAGCATTTGTGGGCAATTGCTATGCAATGCACATACAAGGCTTACATCAACAAGCTGAATCTAGATTTATTTTATTTTATTTATCTGTATGTGTGTTTGTGCATGTGTATCTTGTAGCCTGCAGAAGCAAGAAGAGGGTGTGGGAACCACTGGGATTGGATTTGCAAGAAGTTGTGAGCTGTCTGATGTGGGTGCTGGGAACTGAACTTGGCCTTCTGCAAAACAGTAAGTTCTCTGAATTATTAAGCAATCTCTCCAGCCCTTGAACACTTTTAAAGAGGAAAATATAGTGTCAATATTAAGCTGCCTAAGGAGTGCAAAGGCCTCAGCAGTAATCAGTACTGCTACAGGGTAATACTTATTCCTTAGGATGACCTGATAGTAACAGCATTGTTTATCCAAACCATCTATAGAAGATTTCATAAAAGGAAATATTATTGGACCAAGAATCATAAGATATAAGAATCAAAGCTATTTAACCACTGCTACATAAATCTTCTAAACCATAAAATATGCTATCACAAAGCACAATATTTTGTGTGCAACGAATTTACAAACTCTTAATATAAACTATCTCATAGATTATCTTGACCTTAACAACCTTGCAATTGTTATTTCCAAGAATGTGTTTCACCAGTTCATAGGACACTTACCAGTAGTCCACTAATCTTAAAAAAGAACGATTGTCCCTCTCCCAGCACTATCAATGACCAATAGCTGCTCAGAAGAGGTGGGGCTTAGAAAACACCTCCCACATTTATGACAGAAATTTGGCTAGTTGACCTTTTACAGGTTTTGTGTCTGTCACTACAGCTGCTGTGAATTCATGAGTTCTATAGCCTTGTCCTGTGCTAATACAGTATTTTACTCTCCATTGTCTGGTTCTTATATTTTTACCACCTTCTCTTCTGAGATATTCCTTGCCTGAGTCTTGGTCAGGGGAGGAGTGTTTGATAAAGATGCACCAGCGGACCACCTAGACTTTTATTGCTAGTGCTTTGACCACTTATGCATCTCTGCATTGACTGTTGTCCCCTGCAGAAAGAAGTTTCTCTGACTAAGGTTGAGAGCAATCCATGTCTACAGGTAGGAACAAAAATATTTAGAAGGTATTTTGATCAATGGGTGGATCCACACCCATCTACAAAATAGCAGTACTAATTGAATTTAGTGGGTTATGAAAAAAATAGAAGCTTGACTAGGGATGTGTTAGGGGCATATACGGGGAGTTGGAAGAGGAATATGGTGCATATGATTGGAATTCATTGTATATATGGTTAAAACAGCTCTTAAGAAAACAAAATTAAGAATTGACAGTAAATGGATGGGACTGGAAGCAATCCTCATGAGTGAGGTAGCCTAGGCCCAGAGTGGCAAATGTCACATGTTCTCTGTCATATCTCTATGTTAGCTTTGAAATTGTAAATATGCATGCTTCAATTTGAAAATCTAGAGAAGTCTAGAAACTAATAAACAGCCATCGGTAGGGATGCTTCATGGGAGGGCTGATAAAATGTAGTGACATAAATGGAAAAAGGTGAATAATAGAGTAGGAAGGGTTAAATGAGGTGCACAATGGGAAGGGAGGTCAGAGGAGGGAGTATGGGGAGAGATAGTAACATTACAGACCTTTAGAAAAAGCCATATGGAAACATACCACTATAGAAGCTACTTAAAGTATATATACATATATATAATTGAAAGACGTTAAAAAGAGTCACCTTATAACAGGGTGACATTGCCCCACTAGACAACATAGGCTAGCAACGTAAAAGTCTAATGCCAGGAATGTACTCCCTCTTTTGAGCTGTTGACCAGGGGTCACATAAACTCTCAAACAATACTGGCCATTTTCCCACCTCTTGGTTACTCACAGAACTTCATAGTAAGACCCTATTGCTGAAGATACTACATGTGTGAACTGTTGAACAAACGAAATCAAGCTGGTGCTGATTTCAAAGCCTTATCTCTACTATCTAACTTTCATAGTGCTGGAAGGTCCTATACAATCTACCTATAGAGAAAATTTATCATCAACCTTACCCAGCTGTGAATTGAATACTGTGAGATAAAACAATTACATTGGCAAGATATGCCCACCACTACATTAGTGGCACGATTATTACAGGAGTAACCAGCTGCTTTCTAATTGGAGTTAAGATCTACTTCATAGGATGGAGCCCATACTTGACATTGACATCTGGCCTTGGAATCTGAGGGTTGCCATCCCACAGGCCATGGGAGAGAGCTTAATGCAATTATTCTCCTAATATATATA
>NW_008330570.1:3953058-4004179 GCF_000622305.1 Nannospalax galili
TATAGTATCAAACTGATTGTTGTTATATACATAGATTAATGCAGCTCTCAACTCTCAGCAGAGAAGCTTTCTTGTGCAGTTTTGCAGCAGATGCTGATTAACACAGATACCTGCAACTGGCCAACATGTAGAGGATAAGAGACTTCAGATGCTTTATTCCTGAGTAGGACACCTGTATTGAACAGCTTGTCTCCCAAGGTTTAGGGAATAGTGTAGAAAAGAGGATATAAAGATTGTAAGAGCCAGAGGTAGTGAATACCCACAAGAAAAATAGTTTTCCAGACAGCTGATCAACTACTTGTGTGAACTCACAGCAATGGTGACAGCACACACAAGTCCCACCTAAGCTCAAGCCAGGTAGTCTCAGCATAGACATGGGTACATGGATAAGAACCCTAACATTACCCGAGGAACTATTGGTAACTGATGACTGTTGGGAAGGGGAGATTCAGTCTCTTTTAAAGGTGAGACTCTTGGTGGGTTGACCAGCCTCCAGTGGATGAGTTCACATTGAAGAGGACTTGGGAGGGTCACAAACCTGACTCTATAGGCATATATATAACAATTCAGGGAATTTGGTGTGTGGGGAACATCCTAAGGAACATGCAGATGAGGGAGGAGATCTAAATAAGATCAAAATATATTACATGAAACTCTCAAAATGCAATTAAAGAAAAAATAGAAAAAAGAAAATATCATTTTGAATCTTCTAGTTCAAATGAGAATGACAAAATAAATTTAGAACTCATTAACACCCAGAAAGAGTGGGTGTGGACTCATTAAGAAAAAAAAACATATGGCAAGGGTCTGAAGAAAGCCCAGGAGCCATTTAGACTGGAAGAAATCTGTTTTAGGGATATCCTTACACTGGCACTTGACTCAAAAAGGAATAACTTCTTTACCCAGCAGAATGAGCTTACTCAACAGTCTTCCACTGATAATTGTCCATGTGCTAGGCCACTTGCTTGTTGATCTTCTTAAAAGATTTCCAAGAGTTTTCTGTACTCAGATAACTAAGGCACTGAGTCACCAAACAATTTCTATATTGTCATAGATTTGTTTTGATCTACCTTTGACAGATGAACAATAGGCTAATATAAAAAATATCTTTGATCATTACTCATCCTTGAAGTTTCTTAAACACTTTTATGTCTTCTTTCTTCTTAAAGTTCATTTCCTACAAATTTCTCGCTTAAGAAGATTTGTCTTTCACTTTTTTGGTGGGATTTAATCCAAGATATTTTCTGAGGCTATCACGAATGGGTTCATTTCCCTGGTTTCTTTCTCAGACTGTTTCTTATTTGTATATAGGGAGGCTACTGATTTTTCTGTGTTAATTTTGTACACTGCTACTTTGTTGAATGCATTTATCAGCTCTTGGAGTTTTCTTGTGGAGTTTTTAGAGTCTTTAATGTATATAACCATAACATTTGTAAATAAGGATGTTTTGACTATTCCTTTCTAATTTGTAACCCTTTTATCTTTTTCATGTGTCTTATTGCTCTAGCTAAAACTTGAAGCACTATATTGGCAGGGATGGAGAGAGTGGACGTTCTCATTTTATTTCTGATTTTGGTGGAAATGTTTTTCTCCATTTAGTATTAGGTGGGCTTGTTGTACATTACCTTTATTATATTGAGATATTTCCCCTGTATCCCTAGATTTTCCATGATTTTTATAATGAAGAGGTTTTTCAAAGACATTTTCTACAAGTAATGAGATTTTATTCTGTTTATGAGTAGGATTACATTTATGGATTTATGCATGTTGGACCATCCTTGCATCTTGGGATGAAGCCAAATTGACTATGGCATCATTTTTTGATAGGCTGTTATATTTGATTTCTGTACATTTTGTTGAGAATATTTGTGCTTCTGTTCATCCAGGAGCTTGAGCTATGATTTTTTTCTTTTTCTTTTTTTAAAATCTTTGTCTGGTTTTGACATCAGGATAATCTTGACTTCATGAAAATAGTTTGGAAGTGTTTCTTCCTTTTCTATTTTATGGAATATGAAAAGACCTCCCATGTACATGAATTGGTATGATTAATCTGGTGGTAATAACCATCATACCAAAAGCAATGTAAAGTGTTTATACAGTCTCCATTAAAGTTTCATCAACATTCTTCACAGAAATTGTAAAGTTATCTCCAATTTCATAGGAGAAAACACAAAAAAACCAGGGTAGTCAAAAGAATTCTGAACAATAGAAGAAGAGCTGAAGGTATCTCTGTTCCTAATTTCAAATTATACTACTGAACTTTAGTTCCTGGGACTGTTATCAAGGCCAAGAACCTGTGGCTGGATAGTACATAGGCTGTAGGGGAGAACTATCACTGTTATCCCGCTATAGGGACATGATATTGCACTGGTTCTTAATGACTTACTGCTATATCCATAGATTAATTCATCTCTCTACTCTTTCTAGAGGAATTTGTTTTCAGTAGATGGTAATTAACACGGAGATCCACAAACTGGTCAACATGCAGAGAATAAGAGATTGAGGAATGCTTAGCCCTACATAGAATGCCTATATTACACCCTCTCTTCCCAAGACTTGGGGATCATTTGCAAAAGAGGCAAAACAATTATAAGAGCCGGAAGTAGTAGATGAATACAAGGAAACCATGTTGGTTGAATGTAACAGGGCATTTGAATATATGAACCCACAGTGCTTGTACTAGCATGCACAAGACCTGTATAAGACTAAGCCAAGCAAAATTCTGGCATGGACAGGGGAGGTGAACAAGAATTCCCAGCCCTAACTGAGACTCTATTAACAATAACTGCTTGGAAAGGAAGAGTCAGTTTTCTTTAAAGGTGTGATGCCTGGTTGGTTGATCAGGCTCCAAAATATGAACCCACACCTGAGAACTCTTGGGGAACATAAATTAGTCTTAAAGACAAGCATTTTGAAAGGAAAAATAATTATAGGTGCATGAAGCTGGAAATGGGGGAAGATAGTAGGTTGGGAATGGAGATGGGGAGGAGGCCTGAATATGGTCAATATACATTGTATTAAATTCTCAAAGTATCCACAAAGATACCATTTTAAAAGTACTTGTGTTTCCCTCTCACATTGCTCATATTTACAATATTTTTATTCATAAAATAACTTGGTAAGAACAACCCATATTTGGGCTCAACATCTTACATATGGATGTTTGTGTGCCATGGTTGTCTAAGCTTGGGTAGTGGGACAACTGACAGTGTCCTTTGTAGCAATGAATCTATCTCTGTTTTTAGAAGATGGCATGGTTTAGACTTTGAAATGAAACAGAATAAACCCTACGGGATGTTTGTTTTTAAAGTATGGTAGGGCCTCTTTTAAAACCTGATTGCTGTGTATTATATACAGAATAAGCTCATAAGCCTCAGTCATGGTAAGAATGCATCTTATAATGAAGTTTTAGTATCTATCTAGTGTCATCCGTTCAGTTATATAAATCTGTGTTCTAAGTCATTGATACATATTTTCCATGATATATCTTCTTCCTAGGAGACCCCCTGTTCCAAATCTATTTCTAACTGTAAAATATTTTGATATTTTCAATTTTAATTAAAACATTAGCACTTTTGTAAAATTTCTGGCAAATTCTCACATTGAAATGTCATAGCATTTTATACATTGCTACATAAATAGACACAGAGTTTATTACTTATAATTGTTGAATTTTGATTACTGCAAACACCTTATATTAATATCTGATTTTAAACATGTAGCGCAGTCTCTCACAAATAGTAATTAATAAATATATAATAGTTGCATTGTTTATTATCTTTCAGTGTATAAACTGCTATATGTTATCTAAATTTTCTGAGCTCACAAAAAAGTTAAAATTGACTGGTTAATCCTTATCCAATTAGTAGTATCTGACTTCATTTCATTAATTTTACTTAGCCTTTGATGACTGTGGAAGGATGCCCTCTGATTCCAGAAAAATCAGAATGTGAAATGTTAGATTTAAGGATTTTTGTTTAGGATATGTGTTCCCAGATGCATATTTGAAAAGCAAAATCCTATGGATTATCAGCTACATGTTACTCTCTCTAAAGTTAGAAAGAATCAAGGAATGGTAAGTGGCTGCTTTAAAACTAGGCAGAGATCCGGAGTCAAATCCAGAACCAGCCTGTAGAGCCCCTGATCAACATTTTTAGGATTACTGGAAATAAACTTAGATCAAGAAACAAAATAGCAGAGTGCCATTTTTTTGGTCTTTACCACTAATAAGTTAAATGAAGATTTAAAGCAACACTCTAAATTTTGCTTGTGTTATAAATATGCCATAAAGATTAAATGTGATAAAAAAGACACAAGGAACATTCTGTAAATTATTTCATGATGTGCATAAAAATATGCTTCACAAAATTAATTCTAGTTGCTTGCTGATAAAGAATCCTGCTGGTCACAGCTCCGGGGCTAGATTTTCTGTGGTCCTTGCTGCCTCCCAAATAGGGAGGCTTTTCTCATTGAGGAACTATTTTGTTAGAGAAGGTCCCCAGTATCCTCTGCTCTTGACCACAGCAGAGTAGCAGTCTTGGTTCTTGTACTTCTGAAGGAGAATATAGGCAGGGCATAGGAGTACATTAAGTAGTTGAGCAATTAATTAGAGTGACCCAGGGTGTAAGAATGCAGTCTTTAGACAAAGAGAGGGCGGAGCTGAGCAACAAAGGGCTTCCACTCAGATAGGTGTGGGGCTTATACATCTCCTCTCCCTCTCCCAGGGTGGGAATGTCCAGGAAAGTGGTGTGCTTTACTTGGAAGCTCATCTTATCCAGAATTCAGTCTATTATAAATAGATAGATAAGATATAAAACTATGTATAGGGGTTTAAGTACTCCTAAAAATGAAAAGTTCACTATGGAAATGAGGAATACACTGACTGCATGCTCCTGGAAGCTGGTTTGAACCAACTCGGCTAGGGTCATCCATGACCACTTATTGTTTTCATATGCCCTGACGTTTTGGGCCATTGGTCAATCCCTCCTGAAGCTAAATTCCTGCCTGACACTCTCAGTCTTACTCTTCCTTCTGTCTCACCATGCAAAGTAGAGCTACTTTAATGATTGGAGTTCATCTGTTTGGCAGAGGGCAGTGAAAGAACCTGGGGCTGTGTATTCTTTTCAAGCAGCTAGTGATTCACCTTGGCCTCATGGATTTCCAACCAGTCACTTTCCCTAACAGATGTCTAGTCTATGAAACACACACACACACACACACACACACACACACACACACACACTCCAACTACTACTGTAACCACCAGGATGGTTTGACTGCACTCCTAGTCATACTAAGGTTGGCAGATACTTGTACAAATATGGCCACAAGGTGGACTCACAATATCAATGCCGTGTGTTCTACTCTGACGGCGGTGTGGTGGGATGCTGAGTAGGGAGGATTAAGAATGTGTCCACTGCCATGTGTGGTAGTGCATACCTGTAATCCCTATACTTGGGATGCAGAGACAGACCACATCTGTGAGATCGTGGCCAGCTTCATAGTGAATTCCAGGCCAGCTGAGGATGTACAGAGACCCTCCCTCAAAAACTAAAAGAAAAATGTGTTCATGCACACGTTCTAATCTCCAAACACACTTGTAAAACCTGTGTCTTCTTCCTCTTTACATCTAGTGCGACACATACTAAATAGTATATATGGTGTGTATATAGGTATGCACATTATATGTATATATAGAACTATATGTAGAGAATGCGTATACATATATACACACATATATATATATATACATATATCAGACTTGATAAATAAATACACTGTATGGCTGATGCCATCTTGTATTCTCATTAGTGGAACTCTCAAATCCAGTGGAGCAGGTCTGGTATACTGGCCATGTTTGGTTTGTTTTAGCCCTCTCTGGAAGAGCTGGCCAACCTTTTGTACTCTGCATATTGTACCCTTCAATCACATCTTTCCAGATCACTAATATTTCCAAGTTTTATGTGCTGTGAGTGTCTGTGCATGTCTATTAGACAAAGCTTCCAGTGAAATCACCTTGCCTAACAAATAGACACATTGCTTGGTGGATACCTTCTTATCGTCTTATTAATGAGATGCCCAAAGCTCAGATTAACTCCCCAAGACTTAGAAGATTGCCTCAATAGGCTTTGCTAAAAATCAGAGCATTAAAACCACTGGTTACCCTTTAGCCACCCATTTTAGAATTTGGATATAAAAATGATCCCATTTTCTTGCCCAGTTTTATTTCCCCTCGAGGCTCTATTATCTCCAAGGGAAACCCAGATTTATCCGCCTTAATAATGTACTTCATTGTTTTCCTTAGCACTACAGATAAATGGATTTGTAAGGAGGAATTGAATTGAATTTTTCTCCATTTTTTGATAACTTAGTAGGAATTCCAAAATGATTACTTGGGAGATTTTCCTCACTGTGAATAAATTATTGTCCATGCTATCTTTTAATTTCTCCCGTCTATATCATTTTCGGCAAAAGGAAATATGCAAGTGTTTAAGAGTACAGTGCTCACTCTCTTCTGGATATGAACAAAAAAAAGTGAACAAGCTTCTGTTAATTAAGAGTATGGCGTGAGACACTTGTGAGTCACTCTTTTGGTTGTTAATTTTGTAGTAAGCAAGATGTGCCCTGTAGCAATTTGTGTCTAATTTACTATCACTTTGGACATTTAAATGTTAATTATCTTGTTTTTTAAAAATTATTGTATTTGACTTTTCCATGCCCAGTGCCTTGGATATTAGAAGCCACATCTAAGCCTGTGTTTATGAAAATGCTGTTTATCCTTACTTGATGATCAGGTGTAGAATTCGTGTAGACATATAGGCATATTTAGTAGTGTTTTCTAGTCTGCTGAGTTATTAGAGGAAAATCAATAGAATGAAGATATGGAGAGAATGGGAACCTACATATGAGTAGGCAGGGGTGTAAGGTTCAGATGTGGGGAGAGGATGCTCTTGTGGATCCCCAGAAAGGTTGGTATGACAGGTGCTGGCTACAGTGGGCTGAGCACACAAGGACAGGAAATTGGAAAGCTACCTGGCATAGTAAAACATGTTCCTTCAAATTGCCTTTTGTATAATGAATCATAACTGACTTTTGCCCAATGTGTGTCTGTATACGTGTGTGTGTATGTTTCATGACTTATTAAATACATTAGCTATATTGATTTTTACTTTGAGATTTCCAGATAATCACACAATTCTTGAATTTTTCAATCCTGTTGCTACATTATATGTTAATAAAAACCAATAACAAATATTTAAAAAGTTTTCCTAGATTAAGGCCCTTCCAAGAATCAATAATCTCATTGACATGGTTCAAAAATCTATCAATTCTATGAGGACCACTAATAGCTGTGGCGAGCATGCATGCAAACACCACCAGGAAAAATCAATATTCTTTCTTAGTCATCAATAATTCTTGAAGGCAATTGGAATTATGAAAAACATTATAAGCATCTGAAATAATCTACTTCAGGGAGCTGGTATACAGGACAAAGCAAGCATAGATTCGGCTTTGTTGATCTGCTAATATATGCACAGAGGGTTCCTTGTAGTTTCTATACTCACCAACAGGGCAGCCAGAGACACCTTGTTTTGTGGTTAGGGAGGTAAGCTCCACTCATTGTTGTTTGTAAAAATCTTAAAGATTGTATGCGAAATTACTCATCAATCAAGTCAGTCAAGTCACTTGCAGGAGTGTTGGGATGAGTGTAACTCTTCTGGTTGTTGATTTTCTCTCTTAGTGGTGATGGGTGCCTCCTGTATGCTAATTGAAAATGCAATGGTGACTTCTTAACATTAATTCTCAAAAGTCTATACTTAATCAGTTCCCTAGGAAGCATGACAACCAGAAAAGTTCCAACTGAAGGGAAAACCTCAAAGAGTTTAGAGAATTTTCACAAAGGTTTATTAACTGAAGGATAAAAGGTTTAAGAAATTAATTCATACATGCCTTTCAGTTTAATGTCTTCATGTTTACTGGGGTATTATATTCCCTCATGTAGTTAACACTTGCTATTTCTTTCTGTATGTCCCCATTTTAGCAGAAAATTGTGATGGCTAATCTTATTGACCTGCTGAGATTTATAATCCCCTAGGTGATACATCTCTGGAGATGTTAGTGAAGGTCTTTTCTAGAGAAATTTGAGTAAAGTAGCAACACCTAGTCATTAATGTAGGCATCATCATCAAATGGACTGGTGTCACAGACTACAAAAAAGAAAGAGAGTGACCTACCAACATTCACCTCTCTCTCTGCTTCCTGACAGTGGATACAATGTGAGCAGCCTCCTCATCCTTTGACTGCCATACTATCCCTGCCATGTTGGACAGTATACCTACTATTAAAACAATAACAAATAGAGCTGTGCCTAGTGATCACCAGTTCCAGGCCCCAATACTGTCTCACAGCAATGACTGTGTGTGTGTGTGTGTGTGTGTGTGTGTGTGTGTGTGTGTGTGCGCGCGTGCGTGTATATACGCGCTATCGTGTGTGTGTATGTGTGTGTGTGTGTGCGCGCGTGCGTGTATATACGCGCTATCGTGTGTGTGTATGTGTGTGTGTGTGTGCGCGCGTGCGTGTATATACGCGCTATCGTGTGTGTGTATGTGTGTGTGTGTGTGCGCGCGTGCGTGTATATACGCGCTATCGTGTGTGTGTATGTGTGTGTGTGTGTGTGTGTGTGTGTGTGTGTGTAGGCCTGCATGTGTCACAACATGCATGTGGAGGTCTGAGGAAAATTTGTGCAAGTCAGTTCTCTCCTTCCACAATATGTTTCTGCGGGGTTAAACTTGGGTCATCAGGCTTGGCAGAAAGTGATTTACCCACTGAACCTTCTGGCCAGCCTTATCTTTTAATGTTGTAATGCTGAAAATTCTAAAACTTGTCCTGTTATTGGCTGAATATTAGGTTTTTAAGTACAAATTTTTGTTAAACTTAAAAAAAATGTTTATGTATGAAATGACAGCTCATCCTCAAAGAAATAGAATTAATAGGAAAAAGGAATGATTCTGGGAACTCCTGAGTGCAGTAATGAATTCAAAGTCTTCAATCAAATTTAAAATTTAATTATAGGTAATTGTTCTTTTTTTTAATGAAGTACTTTTGACATAATGTTCTATTATCATGTAATTAGATAATTAACTCCCTGAATCACATTATAACTTATTTTTCCTCATGTTTTCTTTAAATATTTATATACTATGCCCATTGTTATAGCCTCAGAGCTTACCATGATCACATACTTAAGTGAGAGCACACAGTAGAAGAGCTTGTTGAAGGACACTGTCTTAGTTTGTTTACTGCTGCTATAACAAAATACATAAGGCTAGATATTTTATAAAGAAAAATGTTTCATTTGGCACATTCTGTTAGTAAATAGACTGTCCAAATAGCACAACATCTGTGTTTTGGTACGCCACCACGGTTGAATCAAGAATGGCAGAAAACAGAAAGGGAGCCAATTGCGTATAGCAGAGACCAAAGGCAGAAACTTTGCTTCCTAATGGCCACATTTCATATGAACTAATTCATTTCCAAAGATCAGCATTAACCTTTTCCAAGGGCTATGTCCCCATGACCTATGTCCACTCTCAATCAGCCCCAAGTCTGTGAGCTTCCAAAACCTCTACAATGAGGACAAAGATTCATTCATAGGAGTCTTCAGGGTCACACTCAAACCATATCCCAAGTATAGCATGCAGAGGCTTCTATTTCACTAAGTGAAATTATGCAATGGTTTGTACTGATTATCAAGTAGCATTTTTGTTGTATTTTTAAATATTTCCATTTGTTAATTTTATTTTTTCTGTATGAGTGTATTGCCTGCATGTATATTAAGTGTATCCATGTCAAATGCCTGTGGAGGTCAGAAGAGGGCACCAGATCCCCTGCAACTGGTGTTAGGAGGTTGATAGCCATCATGTGGGTGCTGGGAACCAAACCCAGGTTCTCTGCAAGACCAGCCAGTGCTCTTAAATGCTGGGTCATCTCTCCAACTTAACCTGCCTTGACCAAGCTTCCAGATGCTGTCTAGAAGAATTTAAGAAACAAGTACTTAGGAAACAAACAACATTCTTGTGAACTATTAAGATTAGGCTAATTCACTAGGAAGAGTGACCCTTTGTTCTGGATAGCTTTGGTTGTCAACTTGGTACACCTGGGAAGAGAGAAGCTCCTATGGAGAATTCTCTTTATAAGCCTGGCCTGTGGCCATGTCTGTAAGGCAGAGTGATGTCAGAGGGTCCAGTTCACTGTGGGAGGTAGACCTGGGTCATATAAGAAAGTAAGCTGAGCAAAGTCCAGAGGAGGAAGCCAGTAAGCAGTATTGATCCATGGTCGGTGCTTTAGTTTCTGTTTCCAGATTCTTGTCTAGAGTTCCTGCCATGACTTCCCTCAGTGATGGATGGTGTGACCTTGGAGACATAAGATGAAATAAACCCTTTCTTCCCCAAGTTGGTTTTGGTCAGAGTGGTTCATCACAACAATAGAGATATGAACCCTCATTGCTAAACTGGATAAAATGGAGAAAGGATGTTGAGCAGGAGTACTCATCTCCCTCTGTTTTCCCAGTGCAGATGCAACCTGACCAGATGGCTCCTGTACCTGCTGCAGTGACTTCTCCATTGTGGATGTTTGAAGAAGAAATGCCCCCCATAGGCTCACATATTTGAACACTCGGTCCCCAGTTGGTGCCACTGGTTTGGCGTGTCATGGAATCTTTACATAGTTTAGTTTTGCTGGGGGAAGCATGTCACTGGCTTGGCGAATTCATAGCCTCTCTTCCCACTTCCACTTATTCCCTCTCTGCTTCCTGCATGTATTTGAAGATGTGAGCACTTGGCTTTTTACTCTGGCCACTAGCTGCCATGCCCACACTTGCTTTTGTGGGTTCTCCCTCTGGAACCCTAAGCCAAAAGAAACTCTTTGCTCTATAAATTGCCTTGGATAAGGTATTTTTATCACAACAGAAAAGTAATGCCACTATCCTGATGAACTGTATCTTCCAACAGTGAGCCCAAATAAAGCCTTTCTCCCTAAAGTTGCTGTCCCACTAAATTTTCACCTTCCGGCTCTCTGTTTGACCCACCCTCACTTTCTTCAGGGTTTCTTGCTCAGGGTGCTATCAGACAAACCATATAACATATCTTTATGTGAATTTATTGTAGTTTATACCATTGGGGGGGTAACTCACAAAGAAACGAACACCCAGTGCCCAGCTCTGCACTATGGCTCAGAGCCTGCCCTTCCAGATCATGGGCCTGCCATTCCAGATCACTCCTATAGCCCACCCATAGTCACCTATAGTTTTCACCCACACCTAGTGGGCCTGCAGTCTCGCCCCAGGTTGGTAAATGCTAGACCATTGTGTTCTCTCATGCCTTCCAGGCTTCTGTCCAAGATGGCTCAGAAAAGCCCCTCCCTCCATGGCCAACATTCCACAGTCAATTCTCCGCAGCAGGCCCTGCCCCTCAGAGGAAACAGGCCATTTGGGACACAGCTACTTGTGTCAGAAAAGTAACTAAACAACTTCCCACCCTCCCTTTTAACAAGATAATTTTTTATAATGTACCTCCTATATTCCCAAAACTACAGCAGGCATTCAGCTCTTCAGCTACAATTTGCCAAAGGCTTAATGTATAGAAGTCAGGCACGTTTCTAGACCTGCATCTAGAAAAAGTAGTGGTGAAAGATGACTAAGATATAATCTTTGACATGAGAAACCCTACAGCTTAACATTGCAGAACTCATAAGGGAGGCTCATGGTTCCTTTTCTTAAGGATCTCACATTGCAAAGCAGTAAACGCAGGGTAGTACCTGTCACAGACATGAAAAACTGTTAGATTTGATGCAGCACTGGTGACAGGGGGCAGTTTCCTGACTGTGTCCAGTCTTCTTTTGACCTTTTCCTAGTGAAAATTTATATGTTGAGTTAACTTGGCATCACAACATGATGCTCCCGGAAAATCTGTTAGTTCATGCCCCTGTCTATACCCTCACCTCTCAGTTGAAATACTAGCAGAATTTTCTGTGTTTACGCATGACCAAGGAATTATTTTTAAACAGTATTTTCTTTTTCCCAGAGGAAGATATCTGACTCAGAGCTACAGTTTTCCATTGTTTATTTTTGGTCAAATTCCTTAGCTTTGCTATAATTCAGTCACCCTCTCTGTGTAGTAGATTTCACAAAATCATGAAGAGTTTCAAAGTTAATAAATCTATCACTCAAAGTTGCACATAGAACACATTAAATATAGAGGTTTAGAGATTTTATTGTATTTTTATTTATTTCTTGTTTATTTATTTCCTCTGTTTGGGTTTGATTTTGTTTTCTTTCAGATAGAGTCTTGCTATGTAGCTAGACTCACCTGGTACTCACTATGCAGAGCCAGGCTGGTATTGAACTCAAGGTATTCTTCTTACTTTAGTCTCCTAATTTCTGGCATCATAGGCCCCATGAGTGGCTATTTTACTACCATAATTAGCTCTAAATAAAACAAAAGCAAAGTCCATCTATGTGCTTCTTCACATATGAATATGCTTGAGTGGCTTTAATACGTTTGAGTAGAAAGTTATATGTATTACAAAGTTTCTTGTGTTTAGGAGGCAAGAAATGTAATTGAAATGACAGTTACCGTAAAGAACCACTTCATTTATCTGACATTCTATTTCTTCCCTCCAATGAGCGCTGCACTCAGGAATATTCTGGGAATTAGTGTAGCAGTCGTCCAAATATCAATGAATAGAAGAAGAATATGAAAGAGAAGAGACAGAAAACAAGGAAAGAACTTTTCCTTAATGTTGCTTTATGTGCACATATTGATTAGCTCTTTTAATCTACTTACATGCGGTTACACTGGATTCTGGACAATGGAATTTATGTCATAGGAGAGAGCCATCAAAAACAGAAAGTCTCTAAAACCTAAGGATTGAAGGTCTGCACTTTCAGAGGCACAATAATTGTATGGAAAATTTCAGGAATTTCAGCACTGGTTGAAAGATGAAAGTATTTATTATAGTAACAAATTCACCTCCTTGAATCTGTCCCCAAATCATTTATTTCCTGCAATTTACAACAACAATGAGAAAAACGTAATGTGCTAAATGCAATCCCATAGTAGACACTGGGACAGGGACTGTGAACAGAAAAGGTGCCAAGTCTGAGCTAAAGTCACCCAGGGATGGAAGGAATGTGGCAAATGTGGGAAATGCACTGAGAAAAGTGAAGCTGTCTGCAGATGGGCCCTGTCTTCCCACCGCAGGGAACGACACTTCACATAGGAGTGAACAGCCCACTGGAAACCAGACATGGGAATGATACTGGAGAGTGAATGGCCGAAGACTCTTGTACGTCTATGAATTTTCACTTCTTAACATAATAAAATTGCTGAAATTCATATATCCATTTTCTTTTCTCAAATCATATAGCTCACTTGGTGTTCAATAAAGAATTGTTAATTTATTCATTGGGCATGAGTAAAATCTAAAGTTGTAGATGACATTGTTAATGAAAGAGGAGATTCAAATCCACACAAATTTCTAATTTAGTCCTCAGGATTCTTCTCTGAGGTCAATGATATGCTCATCCTAATTTACAAGTAGGAAGACTGAGGCATTGATAGGCAAAATAGAATTGTCATATTCACAATCATATTTCTATCTTTTAAAAACATTTTTAAAGTGCATTTTATTTGTTTTATTTTTCATGAGTATGAGCATATTGCCTGCATGTGTGTAAGTACACCTGTTCTTGTGAAGTGCCCACAGAGGTCAGAAGAAGGCATTGGATCACTTGGAACTGGAGTTACAGATGGTTGTTAGCTGCCATGTGGGTGCTGGGAATTGAACCAGGGTTCCTCTGCAAGAGCAGTCAGTGTTCTTAATCACTGAGCCATCTCTCCAGCCTTTGATGTTTCTATCTTAACTCTTTGTACCTTCACATGTTCCTTGAAAAAAAAATCTAGGTTGACATAAAATAGTGATAGTTTTAGCTAGTTTTTTACTTATGTCCTGGTTAATCACGAATATTAGGATATGGTAGTCTGTCTAAGTTCTCTCTCTGAGCATTTTCTCAGGGGATACACATTATTCTTCTCCTTTTTAAATTTGATTTTAAATGATATTTTATTCTTTGATAGTTTTATACAATATATAATAAATTTCAGTCCTTACCCCTATGACCCTGTCTCATATCCTTCTGCTGCTGAGCCTTATCTTCTACCTACCCTGTCTCTGTTTGTCATCTATTTTAGGAAATTATTTTACTTGATTTTAAGCCTAATATATAATAAGAGATATATCATCTGCATAAATTTTTCATTAAGGTAGTATATTTTTTGAGAATTTTGTGTTAAGTGTGTCAGTGTTTTTTGTGTGTGTATGTGTGTGTGTCTTGTACTTGTGTGTGTGTGTGTGTGGCTAGAGAAAGATGTTGTGTGTCCCCTTCCATTACTCTCCACTTGATTCCCTTGAGACAGAGTCTCTTGCAGCACCTGGAGCTAGGATGGTGGCTAACAAGCCCCAGAAATCTACATATCTCAGCCCCCCTCATCTCCACCCAGTGCTAGAGCTACAGGCATACATGGCCTTGTCCAACTTTGCATGTGAGTGCTGGGGATCTGAAGTCAAGGCTTCCTTCTTGTGCAGCAAGCACTCACATTCAGTGATCCAACTTGCCAGCCTGAAAATTTATAATAAAGAAGATTCATGATTTAACTTGAGGATTAAAAAGTAGGCACAATATCAAGAAACCAAAATGCACGGGAGGTAATCTGGAAATGTTCTTCAATCAAACTTTCTAATAAAAAAATGAATGCACCTTAAGGTCCAGCAGGCAGAGATGTTAAATTATGTTAAACTCCAGTGATACTAACTGATATCCAAGCATTTGAGCTGATGCTATTTTCAGTAGCACACAAGCCAGAATCTTCTCAGTAGATGGATAAAAATGTGGGTGACAGTTCATTATACATATATATATATATATGTATATGTATGTATAATAAAGCCACTCATCACTGTAATGATTGAATGTAGAGCCTGAATTGATTAAATGAGAATACCGAAAGTCAGCATCTTTTAATTGTCTCTATGAAAACTCCTAAGTGGCAAAACCCTTTTCTCAGTTTCAAAACCATCTTCTCAATTTCATGGTCTCTGAAACAGGAAAGTGAATGCCTTCTGTTTATCTTGTAGCAGAGGGGTGAAGTGTGAATCAGTCACACTCTATCTCAGCCCCAGGGTACTGTTATATTGTGTTTGCATCCTCCAGGTTTATGGCCTCAAAGCTCTGAGTCTTCTTTCTTTGCCCCTACTGGCCTCAGTCCTTTTCCCTAGTCAAATTCATAAGGTAATGCTGATAGTAAAGGCTGCCCTGCACAGTAGTCTATATCCTTCCTGTTCCCTGTGAAGGAGTGGAACAAGGCCTTGTAAATCCACAGCTCTTATAATGTTCAAAAAACAGACTCTATTTCAGAGGGACTCTCTTTGCAATATACCTGAGCTTCAGGGACAGGGAAAATGGACTAGAATTTCCAATAGAACCTTTCTGGATTCTGGGAAGTTGAGATGTTCTGCTTGGGATTTAATGAGAATGTCTAGATATGTGACAGCTGTGTCCTGACTGGGTCAAATGCATGGTACCTTGCCTTGTAGGGGACCACTCTGATACTAGTCTGTTGATGAACAAAAGAAAGTTAGTGATGGCAAAGGCCATTTTCCCTGCATGGGATAGATTCAAATCCACAGAAAGAACCAGTTCAAAAGTTCAAAATGGTGCTTGTTCATTCTTCTGGCAGAAGTGTGATCACAAGGGAGAAGGAGTTACTCTTTGCAGGAATTGAAAAGAGAGGATTTCGAAGACATATAAACCGGTTCTAGTCAAAAGGCAGCTGCAATACGCTAGACTCCTAATACAACAAAAAAAGTTTCAGGCCGACAGTGTGTCTTCATTCTGATGGAGAAAAAATAAAAGTGTTTCCTCTCATTCTGGCAACCCAGCTAGGAAAAAAGGTATTAGCAGAAGTCGGAGCCTTCAGGGGTCTGGCCCACATCCCAGCCATATCCTGAGATGATGGCAAGACTTTCAAAAATTCTTGTGGCAGGATCTGCATTTCCTGTCCTAAATGGTTAGACCATCTGGAATGTCTATTGTGGAAGCGTTAAATTTATGGAACTGTCCTCACAGGCTCCCCAAACTACTTCAAGTGCTCTACAGAATAAAAATAAGTTGAATAGAAACAAACTATGTGGATTTCCCACTCTTCTAGTAGAGGAGACACAAATGTAAAATATGGAAAATACTGAAATGTAGAAACCAAGGTTTTGAAACTCTCATTTTACTCAGTGATTTCAAAGGACGAATTTGGGTTATGGGATTGAATCTGAAGTCAGGGTAATTTGGTGCTCTGTGTAAACCTGGATTCCTTAAGACTTCCTTCCATAGTTATGCAGACATTCTTGTTGGAGGTGAGAGAAAGAGAGGCTAGTGGGTTTGTAGCAGCCCTACCTCCCCTGAAGTTGTCAAAGTACTTTAATGGTGAAGAGGCAAGTATAATTTATTTATATACAGGACAGAATTACCCTTCTTCAGTTTGGAATGTCATTTTGGAATGTATAAGCATAAGAACTGACAAGTAAAATTATGTAATAAAAAATATAGGACTGGAGAGATGGCTCAGTAGTTGAGAACACTGGCTGCTCTTACAGAGGACCCTGGTTTGATTCCCAGCACCCACATGGCAGCTAACAACCATGTATAACTCCAGTTCCAGGGGAATTTGACACCCTCTTTTGACCTCTGTGATCATTTCCCGACACGGGTGCACTTACATACATCAGGCAATACACTCATACACATAAAATATTAAGATAATAAATACAATATTAAAAAACATATAATCATAGTGTAAACATGCCCATATATACTTTATGTTTTTTTTTCTGTTGCTGAACAATGAAGTGTCACAAATACAAAGACTTTAAACAACAGCCATGTAGTATGTAAGTCAGAAGTCCACCCAGACTTGATTGAATTTTCTGTGTTGCACATCAAGTCTGGCCTTAATCTTGGACCCTGGGGAAAAATCTACTGCATCTACTCCCAGGCTTGTTCTGACCCTTGGGAGACTTCAATTCTGTAGGGCTCTAGCCTGAAGATCTCTTTGTTGGGAGTCACCTGCTATCCTATTCAGCTCTTAAAACCCCATGAATTCTTTCTCAGGTGAACCCTTCTGTCCTTTAATAACTACGGCTCATTAAGTCCTTCTCATACTTGAAATCTCCCTCTGATTTTGGTTATGCTTGTAGTGTGGGAAATCTCTCTGCTTTAAGGTGTTTATGTTGTTAGATTAGCTCACCTGGATAACCTCAATTTTGCTCTTGGACAAAGTGACAACCACAAAGGTAACACCAGTGGGCAAAAATGTTAGAGGTCATCATCTTAAAATCCTACACAGAGCTTGTGGCTCGATCTAAAATGAGAAAGAGTTATGTGCTTTCCCATGAGATGGTGACTATAATGGACACCCATAAAAAGAAAGTCTGTTTTTCTGTATGGAATGTAAGATCGCAAAGAGTATGATATGTGCTTGTAGTCAAGATTATCTGACCTACATGCTTGCTTCTTAGAATCTTTTCAAAAGACCTCAGGTGTCCTCTTCTGCTTATACAGTCCCTTCCCCTCTTGACTTCCTACACAACTCATCCCCATCGTAGATGTCTCAGCCTTGAAGTCTGAAGATCCCTGTTTCCTCTGGTAATCATGCTACTGTGAATCTATTTGGTGATGCTGACTGTATCTTGTGCACCTTGATCACCTGATGCAAAACTTCTCTTTTCCATTTACTCTCCACTCCTCAAAGGCAGACCAAGTGTGCTACTAACCTGTGAAACTGCTGTTAAATCTCATGGAATCTGATAAAAACAAACAAACAAACATAAAAAACAGGTACTCAGTGAGTACTAACGATATTGAAATCAGTAGAAGCATTCCCCTGTGTTGTGTTACGTATAGGCAATAAATTATATGCCCAACAGCTTTGCATGCTGTTATATTAGCAAAACAGATTAAGGTTTTAAGTCCCACAATGGCTAATCAATATATATTGCAACACAGAATCCATAGACTTCTAAATGAGTTTGTACAGTTCAGTTGCTTTCTTTTCTCATTCAGGTAATTTAATCTGTTAGCTGAAATGTGACCTCTCTGATGCTAGGGGATTGCCTTCTTTGCTCCTCAAAACAAGATTAGAATTAGCTATCATGTGTGTGTTAGTACCATCTCTGATCCAGGTAACTAGATGACTTAGGACACAGGCACAGCTGTGGTCAATGGATAACATTGTCTCCAATAAGATTATTCAGTCCCAAATCATCTTCTTATGTGACAATCCTGAGGCTATTAACAACCAGGTACAACAAAGATTACTCAGAGGCAGGCTTGTGAGAAGGAAGGGTGCCTAGAGGGCTCACTGCCAAAGAGCATTCAAGTATAGAGAGACCATTGTCTAGAAAAGGGTACATATTTTCCCACTGAGAGAGCACAGAAGCTGCTTTTCATATATGCAGAGTTAGAATGGCCACATGAGTCTCCATCAGTGGGGTAAATCTAAGGCATCCCCTAACTACAGATCTTAATTGCCTCCAGTGATGTTAATTTAAATCTTAGCTCAACACTAACATATATTAGATGTCTTATGAATAAAATGTTGCCAGGAACCAGTGGTATTGTAATTTGTAATAAGAAATATATGTTTTGTCTTTGTCTAGTTTCCTTACATCCAGATCCTATAATTCTTAGAAACTGTTTAGAGGTTATCTTTCTTCTGGGGTGACTGCTGGTTGGGAGATTTCTAGATAGACTCAGGGTAGAGGCTATTTGTCAGGGAAACCAGTCATATGATTAGACATTTGGAATGGTCAAACTCAGATCCCAGGAGAGGAGAAAAAGGTTGAACTGATCACCAAATGCCGATGATACAGACATAACTATTCATGAAGCCTTCATAAAAGCCAACGTAACAGAACACAGCATACCAACTAAACAAAGTTCAAAAAGCTTCAAGATTTCTGGGTGCGTGGAACGACTGGGAGGGTGGCACTCTCTGAGCAGACTGAGACATTCCACATCCCTTCCTACATGCTGAGTCCTAGGTACTTTCTCATCTGCTTGTCATTTGTGTCCTTTGTAACATCCTTCATATTACAGTGGAGAGGTGTTTCTCTTTGGTTGTAACCCAATCTGGAAAATAATGAAACAAAAGCAAAATGTTGTAAGAACTATTTTTAGCCAATTTGTCAGAAGCAGAGGTTGCAATCTACACGTTTAATTGAAATCTGAAATGGAAAGCTCTCTTATGAGATAGAGTTCCTAACTAGTGGGATCTTCACTGAGCCTGATTAGTGTTAGAATTAAACTATATTTTAAAATATCCAGTTGATATCTTCTGAAGAATTGATGTGTAGAGGCAAAAAATGAAATAACATGCACATCTAGTGTAGGAAGTGTTCTGCAAGACACTGAATTAGAGTACAGAAGAAGGAATCATTGTTTTCTTCCACATGTAAGAAAATAGCCAAGTGAGAAAAAATGATAGAAGGAAACTGTTTGAACTTTAAATTCAGAATGTGCTGCCCACCGATAGTCCCACAGAGTAGGCTGTCTATCAGCTCACAGTAGAGCCTGTATCTTTGCACTCATGATAACCAATGGTTATCCAGTGGTTATGATAACCAATGTTTATCCAAGGAATCAGAAACAAGTTGCATGATTAGAGATATTAACTGTATTCTCAATTACCTTACCCACTGCCTTAATTAGGATACTGAAGGGGCATGTTAACAGTTTAACACTTTGTGGGATGGAATGTGTGTGTGTGTGTGTGTGTGTGTGTGTGTGTGTGTGTGTGTGTGTGTGTGTGTGTGTGTGTGTGTACTGGTTAAGCACTTGAGTGCTCTATGAAAAATGCAAAGAATATGGAAAAGCTGTGCATAAACCAATCTTTAAAAAAATTAAAAATACTTGAATAAAACTAGGAAGGAGATATCTTTATGGTTTAGCATGTAGTATAAGTTACCAACTTTTCTAACAATTATCTCCCTCTGGCTTTATGCATAAAAATTTAAATCATTGGTCTTCATACTTTAGAATAAGCCCATTTAGGTAAAGTTAAGACAATCTAGAATCCATTACACACATGTTTTTTAATCGTTATGGACATCACTGATGTAGTTCTAAACAAATGGAACTTTCTATTTGGGTTACTTTTTTTTCTTCAGGGGAGCCCTCTTGTGGGTATCAGGCATATTACCAAAACAGATTTCCAAGGGTTTCCTTAATAATGGACTGAGAAAAATATTCCATGCTTCAATTATGACAAAATTCAATGTGTATTCATAGTTTTATGCACATATTATTTCCTATGTATTTCCAAAATTAAAATCTTTAAAATTCTAATCCCTAATAGTTCAAAAGGCATAAGAGGATATCTGGTAAGGGGATTCCCTAACATCCTAGAAGCTATGCAATAGCTAAGGAGAGCCTTTGTGTGTGTTGGGGGCGGGGGTAATGTTTGTGCATGTGTGCATGAGTATTTTCTGTACTTGTGTAAGAATCTCAGAGGTTGAAACAAGATTCTTTCACTATATCTGTTGAAACAGGGTCTCTCACTGAACCTAGACCTTTCAGATGGTCTAGAACAGCTGGCCTGTGAGCTCCAGGGATCTGTCTCTCTCCTTTCCCCCATTACTAGGGTTACAGGTGTGCATGATCATGTCTGGATTTTCTGAAGGTGCTGCAGATTGGAATTCAGGTCCTTGCACTTGTGCACCAGGTGTTTTATTAACTCAACTCTCTCCCCAGCCCTCAGGGAATTTCAAGTTCCTATCCTAAGGGACTACCCTGAGATACTGGAGGTTGATAAGTCTATAGCAAGGCCAGAAATCTTTACTTTTAAAAAATATTTATCTGTTTTGGGTTATGAATTAATTTAGGCTGAATTATTTCAGCTCTCCTTTTGAGCATGCTTGCTAAAGCCCAAGGAACACTAATGTCTTAAGGTTTTATATCCTTTCTCCAATTTACATGTGAACTTGATGGGGACAAGTCATGCTTGCTTTTCTAACTGCAGGATACTGATAAAGATGAAGCACCACTCAGTAGTTATTTATTATATTGATTTATATAATTCTAGGATGCTAATATTGTTAATAGCATGCAAATTAAATCCCCAAAAATTGTAGTCTGGAAGAGTTTAAACAGATATATAGAAGAATAAAAATATAACAACAGTTCATCCAGTCCTTAAGAAATTCAAGGGCATTAAAACAAGTATTGTGTGTATTGTGTTGCGATAGTTATGTTTAAATGTTGGACACTGGGAGTAAGATTGGTATTGGTTTCTCCCCTACTTGCATTTCAAAAGAATGTGCTGTTATATTTCAGCTAAAGTTAATAAAGTTTTTCAGCCCTTCTCACCATTCAATGTAATGAACTTGGTATGGGAGCAGTAATGGAAAAAGACAATCTTCAAAAAATTGTATAACATAGATACTCTCATTTATATGCACAATTTTGAATTCCGAGAAAATAAGGAACACGTTACCATGCATTTACCTTTACAAATGCTGAAACGAGGCAAGATTGGATATAAGCAATGGGATCTGATAATATATTCCATTTGCAATTGTTAGAGATGTATGCAAGATAGCAGGTAACACCTTCCTTTTGAATTTCAAATGCTGTATAACCTTTTGAAGATAACAAGGGATATTCATCTGAAATAATGGTAGTAAATTTATAGCAGAGACCACATAATTAGTTGTTATTTTTTGCAAGTACCACATACTTTGACAGGGACATGTTTAGAAAAAAATTGCCCCACAGTAAAAAGCCTCTCTCTCTCTCTCTTCCCTCTCTCTTTCCCTCTCTCTCTCTCTCCTCCATATCTCTCTTCTTTTTTTGAACTGAATAGATTGTATATAAAGTAACCAGTAAATATAAATAAATTAATAGTAAGTAAAAAAATTAAAAGGATGACGAGTAAAGCATAAGTAAAATATAAGACTTAACTTGAATGGTCATATACCCTATTGAATTTTGAGCTTTAATCCTAATCTGTGACTGTATAATAAAAACAAATAATATTAATCTGGGTTAAGTTTTTATTTCAATAGGAATCCTTTGCTACAGAGCCAACCAAACTGATCTAGAAAGAAACTATAGATTTAAATTAATTAAAATGATCAGTTCTTTATTTTATTTTAAGGGGTGGTTTTAATAGAGTTATGAAGCAAATTTGAACATAATACGAATTCAAGATACAGAGAGTTAAATCATAGGATAAAGCAATGTATAAGGAAGTGAATAAATTGCTTTGGGAAGACTGAATCTACAAAGCATTTCATATAGAGTATCTCAAACAATCTTGATCATCTTTACACCCCCATCCCCATGGCACTTTGCCATAGAACCCCCCCTCCCACACACACAATGGAGCCCATAAATTCTGTCATCCCTGTTAAGACCCACTGTGTTGTCAGTGTCCCAAGCTGTTCCCTAGTGAAAGTCCGTCCATTGAATCTAGTCAGCCTATCTACAGCCCCTTGTTTTAAGAAGATCACCTTTTCTTCATCTAGTAGCAATCAGTTGCCAATATTCCTTTAGATAATATTGGGATCTACTGTTCATTTTCCCAGTTCTATGCTCGGTTATTGTCTGCCTGAGTTTGCATGGGACTTGTGTATGTTGACACCATTGCCATAGAATCATATGAGCAAGTTCCCAGGAGCTTGTAGGACTCTGTTTCCATATGGTTATGAACCTCCTCCCTGGCTCTTACAATATTTCCACCCCCTCTTCTTCGATGTTCCCTGAGCCTTGGGTGGGTGAATTTTAATAAAGGGGTCCTGTCCAAGAACCATTATTCACCATACTCTTGATCACTACATTTTGGCCATTTGTGATCTTTTGTGTTCCTGGCACTCTGCTGCATGAGGGAGCTTCATTATTGAGAAATGAGAGATTCATTAGTGTCCTCTTCTTGATCCTTGTTCTATGTTCCATGAACCTTAAGTGTAGAGGTTGCATTGTAGATGTGTCCTTTAGGCCTGGGCAATTCAAAGACAATGTCTGTGTGTGACCAGTTGTGGAACTTGGTAATAGTCTGATTGATGCAAAATGAGCTTCTTTGATGAGTGATGACTGGGATATTTGTCTGTAAATATAAGGATACATATTTTTCACATAGTAAGAAATCAATCACATTAGTCTAGCGATGTGATAGCCTTGGGCTTTTCTCTAAGATCTATGACCACTCCAGCCATGTGTATCTGGTTATGTTTACAGTACCAACTTGAGTTTCCTCCCTTTGAGTGGGCTTAGTCAAATTAGGTAGCTGTTGATTGCCCCCAAGATAAGAGTGCCACTACTGTACCAATGACATATGCCGTGCTGGCCATTGATGAGGTTATTTGGTCATGAAGCTAGTGTTGGATCATCATTGATGTTTTCCTTTGGCCCCTTCATAGTGCT
Organism: Nannospalax galili; assembly: GCF_000622305.1. Classification (NCBI taxonomy): domain Eukaryota; kingdom Metazoa; phylum Chordata; class Mammalia; order Rodentia; family Spalacidae; genus Nannospalax; species Nannospalax galili. Next base: position 3,976,586 of record NW_008330570.1, read on the forward strand.
CTACAGAGCTGAGAGCTAGCTTTCAGGAGAAGTGGTTTCAGCTCAGTTGCAGCTCTATTTCTCCAAATCTTGTGTCTGATGTATGTTCTGTCTTGGGCAGTAGGGTCTTACCTTCAGTTTCTGGGAAGTCATCAAGGGTTGTGGCAATAGACTGAGTACTTTTGGGAGTCTCTTGGACCACCCTGGTCAACAACTCAAAGGAAGGTATCTCTTGTCTAGCACTGTTTCTTGTTACGTAGCCTTTAGCTATATACATGGACTCATGTAGAGATGATGTATGTGTAGTTTGTCAGTAGGTTTTGGACTAATATGGTTCCCTCTGTTTTTTAAAACTAGGCATTATTTATCTCTTGCATTGTCTAACCCCTCCATCATGGTTTCCCCAATTAAGATGCCCCCATTTTCCAACTTTCTCCCTTAATAATACCCTTCTCCTATGGTCCTACCTCTCTGTCTCTTATGTTACCACCTCTCTTGAGCTCCTTCTTTCCCTTTATCCCAAAGGTTCCTTGTATAACCCCCATGAACTCCTCCCAAGTTTTTAAGCTGCATTCTCTTAGGGGATGGCAGTTAAGATTCCTGATGTGGCCTGGTCTAATATGAACCTTTTTCCTAAACTACTGTGCAATCTAATCTTTTGGTTTGTCAAATCACTCCCCAAGGGACTGACACAGAGGCTGAATTGTAATTTGCTTTATTACACCTCAGTTTATACTCTGGGTGTGAGAGGTCCTATGTGCTCCTTTTGCACACATCTGTGAAGAATATTAAATATTATCACCTTGATTGGATTCAGAAATGCTTAGGAGATTAGGGTGTGTCTGTGAGGGCTTTTCCAGATCAGGTAAAGAGAATACTCATACCCTGGATGCAGCATTCTTACACTGGAGGCCAGCCTGGGTGGGATTAAAAATTAAAAAGGAGGGGCTAGAGAAATGAATAGTAAAAAAAGGGGTGGGAAAGGTGGTAAAGTGCTGATGACAATACATACATGAGCTATAGAACAAACAAGAAGAAATCAAGCTGGTGCTGGCTTCAGAGCCTCATCTCCACTGGCCTCATCTCTAATGTTCATAGTGCTGGAAGGTACTATGCATGCTACTAGAAGGTAAAAATAGTCATGAACCTTCCACAGATGTGAACCCTGTGAACATAAATAACAACTGGTCTGGCAAGATAGGTCCACCAGTGCAATAATGGTACAAATATTATGGGAATAGCCAACTACTCTTTAATTAGATTTAGGGTCTGCTTTCTAGGATGGAACCCATACCTGACATTGATATCAGGCTTAGGAACCCAAGGCTAGATAGGTCATAGGACAAAGGGGAGAACCTAATACTAGATTTCTACTAAATAGTTACAGGATTAAACTGACTCAATGATTTATGTTATACCCATAGATTAATGCACCTCTCAGTTCTCACCAGAGAAGGTTCTTATGCAACAGGTGGTGGTTAACACAGAAACCTACAACTGGCCAACATTGAGGGAACAAGAGGCTGTAGAGTGATTATTTGTGAATAGGACACCTATATCAAACTTCTGCTTCCTTCCCTCAAGGCTCAGGGATCATTACAAAAGAGGGGATGGAAATATTTTAAGAACCAGAGCTGGTGAATGACAACAATGAAATGGAGTTTTCCAGACAGCTGGTCAGTTACTCATATGAACTCACAGCAATGGTGACAGCATGCACAACTCTCACCTAAGCTCAAACCAGAAAAAAAAATCCCAAAACATATATGAGAAGTGGGTAAGAAGCTCCAACCCCACTTAGGGAAATTGTGGCAACAGATGGCTGCTAGATAGGGCAGAGACAGTGTCTTTCAAGCATGGGACTCTTCGTAGGTTAACCTTGCTCCAGTGGCTGGACCCTCACTGAAGGACATTTGGAGACACAAATTAGATTCTATTGGCCATATATATTAAAGTACATTAAATTGGGCAGGGAGCAAAAGGGGGAGTTGGGAATAGAAGAGGAGACCTAAACAGCATCAAATCATACTGTATAAAAAGTGCAAAATGCAACAAAAATAATAATAAAATAATCTTTATTTTAAAAAACTGACTGTTCTTGCAGAGGACTCATGTTCAATTCCCAGCATCCACGTGGTGGCTAACAACAATGAATAACTCCAGTTTTATGGACCTTTTGTTCTCTTCTGGCTTCTGTGGGCATTGCAGGCACAGGTGCAGGCAAAACATTCATACACATAAAATAAAAATAAATAGACAAATAAAAAGTTTGAAATAGAAGGAGATCAGTAGAGGTGTCCAATTCAGGGATAATCACTCTGCAGTTGCCTGCTCTCTGCATGTTGGCCAGGTGTGGGTTTCTGTGTTTATCACCATCTGCTGCACAAGGACACTTCTCTGCTGAGAGTTGAGAGACATATTAATCTACGGGTATAATAATAGGTCATTAGGAATCACTTTAATTCTATAACAAACTTCTGCTTCCTAAGGTTAAAGGATCCCTGCCAAAAGAGGGATCAGAAGGATTCTAAGATCCAGAGATAGTAGATGACCATAACGAAACAGAATTTTCGAGACAGCTGAAAAGTTGCTCATCCGAACTCATAACAATGGTGACTGAATGCACAAGTATCATGCAAGCTCAGCCCAGAGAAATTCCCAGCATAGACAGGGGTATGTGGATAAGAAACCCTAACCATACCTGAGGAGCTATTGGAAACTGATGGCTGCTGGGAAGGGGAAGAGACAGTCTCTTTTAAGGGTGTGACTCGGTAGGTTAACCAGGCTCTAGTGGATGAATACTCACTGAAAGGACTATGGGAACTCAATTCTCCCTCTATAGGCATAATGAAATCGGGTGACAGTACAGCAAGAGGAAGAGATAAAAATAAGATCAAAATATACTGCACAAAATTTGAAAAAATTCAAAAAAGGAACTAATTTTTAAATAATAATAAAATAACCTAAATTCAAAGGATAAAAGAGATTAGAGACACCATCATTTCCAATAAAAAATCTTTTTTCTCACTAAAATAAGTAGCAGGATTATTTAATGAATGCCTGTAGAATAGCTGATAATTTAGGCTATTATGTACTCACAATTTTTGCATTGTATTAGTAGTAAAAGTCAACTTATTATCTGAGGAATCCTTCAAATACACTGAAATTTTGCAGAAGTCAATCAATCAATTAATCAATAAATCGAGAAAGATAGCTATCTATTTGAGTATGTTCTCCCCCTCCTTCTCTCTGTATTTATCTCTCTCTCTCTCTCTCTCTCTCTCTCTCTCTCTCTCTGTTTCTCCCTCTCTTTCTCTTGGCTCTCCACAGCTTCCACTGTCATAATGGCACAGAAGGACCATTGGATACATTGAAAGAACAAAGTGTTTCACCCACGTTCAGAACAAAATAGACAAAAATTGAAAGGACCAGAAGTTTAAACATTGGTAGGTTTGTGTGTTCTTCTTATATAGGAGGTCAAGATTAAGGCGGGGTTGTAGGTATACTGTATTGGTATTTGTATTGGTCACTTTTTGGTTGCTTTGATAGAAACACTACCGAAACAACTTCTAAAAGAAAGAGTTTATTTGAGCTTATGGTTCCAGGGAAATTACAGTCCATCATGGCTGGGAGGCATGGCAGCTGGAGGTGGCTGGAGAAGAAACAGTGGAAGTTAAGCTCTCAATTTATCATGCAGGCACAGGAAGCAAGAATGGGACTGGAGATCCTTCAGGGCTTAAGAACTCTGTGAGTCCACCCCAGTGACGTGCTTCCTCCAGGATAGCCATGCCTTCTAAGACCTCTCAAAACAGCGCCACCATCTGGGGACAAAATGTCCAAGTACTTGGAGCCTATGGGGGACATTTTCATTCAAACCACCACAGTGTTAAATGATATTCCTTTCAGACCCAATAGGTAAAGTTGAGCTTAAGGTTTTTATTTTATTTTATTTTATTTGCAAAATATAAGGAAAGAGGACACAAAGTTTAGGATTATGGCATTGGAGATGGAACTGGGAGGAGTGGGAGTAAATAGGGTCAAAATACTTTGCATGCATTTGGTAAAATGCAACTCCCACTCGCATTAACCCAGTGATGCACTTCCTCCAGTTTGTCTCTACTTCCTCAAGTTTCCACAGCCTCTTAAAGTAGCACTAACAATTGGAGACCAAACATTCAGCGCATGGGTATTTTTGGGCAGGACGCTTCCATGTAAGTCATAACAGCAGCGCGTATGAAACCAAACCAGTGTGATGCCACTTCATGCTGAAGATTCAACTAGACTCAAAAGCTAAGAGGTAGAAATTATTGATGAGATCATGATAAAAATAAGATTCTCACATTGTGCATTGTGGTACAGTGATAATCCACTATAAAACATAATTATTTTAGTTTTCTGAAACATGAAATATAGAATTACTCCGTAACCCCACAATAAATAGTATATTAAATATATAGTCAACATTTGAGAACTGCTGCTAGAATAACTGCATGTACATTCTACTGAGAACTGGTCTTCCTTTCAATACACCTAATAGAAAAATAACAATGAGTGCATGAATCAAAAGATAGTGGTACAGCCACAAAATAAAATATTCAGTCATAAAAAGAAGTAAAGTGGGCTGGAGAGATGGCTCAGTGGTTAAGAACACTGGTTGTTCTTGCAGAAGACCCGGGTTCGAATCCAAGCACTCACATGGCAGCTAACAACTGTCTGTAACTCCAGTTCCAGGGGATCTGGCAGCCTTTTCTGTCCTCTGTGGGCATTTCACAACATGGGTGCACTTACCAACATGCAGGCAATACATGCATACACATAAAATAAAAATAATAAATATCAAAAAAAGAAATGAAGTATGGAAAAAGATAAAATACAGATAAACCCCTAAAACACTCTAAAAAGAGAAGGGATATACATTATATATATTCATTACATCATACTCAGAATAGATGAGAGAGAGAGAGAGAGAAGAGAAAGAATAATTTATAATGGTGACTATCATGGAATTAGAGCAAAGCAAAATGATGATAATAAATAGCTTAAAGAGTGTGAGGCATTAATTTGGGAGAAAAACATCTATTTCTACAGATACACATTTGAGATTACTGATTGCATTAGAACAGTTTAAAATAGTTAATTTTATGTTACGTGAATGTTATTTGATTTTTCAGCATCTTGCCTGCAACATTGCAAAGCAAAACAAGCATGGCTGTGTATTATCCATACATGATCCAATAATTTAAAGGCTGGGTGCTAAAGAAAGGAAAATCTGCTTAGTTAGCCCAGACAGGACACAACAAATTAGAGACACTTATGCTAGGTCCATGCAGAGAAATGGAACTGCTTTCATGAGGCAGGGAACAGGGACACCCTCACAGACAGTCTCCTAGAAGCAGGGTCTTATATTTTGTGGTGACAACTCCCTGCACGTTAAAATCGCCCATGTTAAATAAAGTAATAAATTACTCATAAACAAGTCTCCCCAAGTCCAGCAGCTACTACTAAAGAGTGCAGAAGGATGTTCTGCATCCATCTCTGCTGTTTCAGCTCTGTGTTAGTATTCCAGATGGAGGAAGATAATCATTGAGCTTCATTTTTCTCAAGCTCTTCATCTATCCCTTTTGCTTGCCTGATGTGTCCTTTAGTTTTGTGTACTAAACAGACTTGGTAGCTTTTGGCAGGACCTTGATGTAATTTTGGAGGAAGCCTCTTCAGTAACTTTTGCTTATCATTCTGTCATCTATTCTCCCTTATATATAGCCAGACTGGAGGTGGGGCACATTTCCCTAAGCATAGTGCCTGTGAAATTATGTCTGTTCCTGTTCATCCAGTCGCTTTCTGCCCTTGCCTGCCTTTATGCTCACTTTCTGCTAAATATTGAATGAGGATGCTCTTTTCTCACTAAAATAGCCCAATCACCTTCCTTTTTTTAGATTTTAAATATTTTATTTATTTTTATTTTATGTGCATGAGTGCTTTTTGGTGGCATATATGTAAGTATACCCATGTAGTACAATGCCCACAGAGACCATAAGGGGACATCAGATTCCCTGGAACTGGATATACACATAGTTGTTACCTGCCATGTTGGTGCTGGGAACTGAACCCAGGTCCTCTGGAGAAACAGCACTTGTTTTTAACTGCTGAGACATCTCTCTAGCTCTCTTTTGAGGAGATTTTAAAAAGATGATCATCATGTTTATAAAATAACCAAAAAGTTAATAAAATAATAATGCCTATGAAATGCTCACGTGTTCTAGAATAGTTGAGAAAAATCTCAGACAGAGAGTAAGGGCTCAGTAGGAACTTGGAAGACAATGAATTTTAATAGCCAGAAAAACGAGGATGGAGAGAAAATTTGCTGTATCAAAGGGATACTTCTAGATGCCACACCTTCATGTAGTCTGATCCTTATTGACATGCATGTGATAACTACAGTATATCTGTTGGGTACACTTGGTCACATGCCTCTTCTTAAGTTAGAACTTAAATACCGACATTAAGATGACAGGTTAAAAATGACTGAGCACACTATTGATTGTTTATTATATTCAGCTTGCCAAATACATGGCTCGAAAGTATACAAGCATTTTCAAATTATAGGTGAGATCCAGAAATAATTGCACTGTGAATCTTATAATCACTACAGTACTAATGTCCCATAATGAAGTGCTTTCTACTTGGATTTGGATTTTACTCCTGTTTCTTAGTCTCGAGTTTGTAATTCTCCTTTTATCATGCATCACTCCAGTTAGGAGATCACTTCTTTCTACAGTACTTGCTTCTTTTCTTGTTTTCACAGTTACAGAAAATTGTAGTTAAAAACTCAATGTATAAAATACCAGTAGCTTTCAAAAGAAAACTCATTTATTTCCATCGTTTTTGCCATCTCTGGTATTACTGCTTCTGTATGTGACAGAAAAACTTCAGTCAGGCTCTTACTTATCTAGAACGAAACTGCTAATATTCCATATAACCTGCTTGTACATGAGTTTATAGGAAATACTTTGTGCTGAAATAACAAGTGTTATATTGAAAGGATTCCTGACTTAAGGTGAAACAAAATAGTATATGCTGGACAGAATACCCAGTGCTAGATTTTTTTTTTTAATCTTTGTGAATGTAGGGAGACTTTGAAATAATTTCAAGAATAAATATTCCTTAATTACATTCGTAAGGGAGTTCTTGTCTAGATACATAGAAATGGTTAAGGTCAGGAAACTGCACCTCTTCAATTCAAAAAAGAATTATTTAAAATACCAAATTTTGTACAATACTGAGCGCTTCAATATGTCACTCCTATTCATACCTTCAAACACAGGATCTTTTTGGCAACAATTCGTTTTTATTACTTTTTACTTATGTATTTGCATGTCTGTCTATGTGTGGGTATGTTCATGCACTTGGATGTGCCCCCAAAGCCACAAGGGGGTGCCTGATCCATTGTTACAGGAGGTGGTAAACTGTCTATTGTGGATGTTCAGAATCTAACTCTGGTCTTGTGGAAGAGCAGTATGTGCTCGTAACTACTGAGCCATATTTCTATTCACAGAGCAGAGTTGTTTTGAACCATTTGTCATTTATCTATATGGATCACTTTCGTGAGCAGAGTTTTTCACCAGGACACATTCTTTAACAATAATTCTGTGTCCTATAATGTGTTAAATGCTCTCCTGAATAGCTCTCCTGAATACTGTGATTGCATGGGTCTTTGGATAATAATCTCCTACTATTTTATCCTATACTGTGGCATTATTTCATTTAATAGAATTTAGCCTTTTTTCAGTAGCAGGTCCAAACCCGCTTGACTTTGGCTCAGACACTGATAACCTGACTAGTACAACTGGGTCACATGATCTAAGCAGTAATTCACACAGCAGAAACAGTACATCCTGTATACGCTTGATTGGATGGTATTACAGCTATATGAGTTCTGCGGACACAATTCCGGGATGAATGCAACTGTTTCTTCTGTGGTGTAACTTGCTCTGGGTCTATGATGACACAGTGGATTTGGGTGGACTTCTGGTGCTTTCCTAAAAATATTTTCATTGCTTCTTGTATAATTCATTTCCACATTTTTCTTGGCCTCAAATATGAGACAATCTAAAATCAGAAAGAGAAGGTACAAAATAAACATATATTTAGTAATGAAAAATGACAAACATGATTTTATTGAAAAGAAATTATTTTTGAACTTACATGCAGCTGTTTTGAATTGAGCCAGGAGATATGCATGCCATCATTTCCCCTCCATGCTCTGTGCAGCTGTTTCTGGGGACATTGTTGTGCCTTTTGCAGATGAATAAACAAGTTTACACATTTTAAAAGTGGAAGAGTTAGGATTTAAATTCCAGTTACTGTCTTTCTTAATGTCTTCCATTTCCCTGTTACATTCTGTCTCCCTTAAAACTGCCAATTTGATTTAACAGGTATTTATTACATTAAGTGCCTACCTCATTTTTCTCTCCACCCTTGCTTGACTAGTAGTTGGAACTGATGGACATGGTGGAAATTTTTGCCAACCAAACTTCAAAAAGTAAAGGATGAATATGATGCATCATTTTAAGTTGTGTAGTTCAAACAGGCTTTCTCACATTATTAAAAATAAGGAATAAATACATGTTAATATAACTACATCCTAAATTATTTAAACAAATAACTTGATGAATTTAGACACAAATGTATAGTTTGAACAGTTGTAAGTAAACTGAATGAATTACCTGGGAGGCTAAAGATCACGTTATCACATCACAGTATGCATCTTAAACCCCTAAGATTTACCATTCTCTCTTTTTCACTTAGGTATCTCAATTGCTGATTGGGCCATTTGATCCCCTCAAATCTGATCATTTATAGCATATTATAAATTGTATATTTTCTTGTTTTATCGTGCTGCTTTTTCATGATTTATGAATACAGAGTACAACTTATACACAAGACTTGTTATGGAGCATTTTTCTATATTTCACAGCATTTGTCTTAGTTCTTAGTTCAGGGATGGTACTCACTGCATTCAGAGGATAAAATTAAAGCATCAATAAGAAGTAAAAATATCCATTATGGAAGTAATACCCAAATCCTTATTCTCAATTCATTTCTTTGCCACTAGAGTCTATTAATTTGGCTGATTAGATTCTAAACATGTGCACCCATGTTTTAAAGGAAAAAAAATGGAAAGAATTTGTAGGCCTTTTAAAGAAAACATTCTGCTTATTGATTCACTAAAATACTCCATTTCCCAGAACACTTTCCCATGTTTGTTCTAAGAGAGAAACGTGGTACAAAGACTTCAGGCAGAAATTAGAGAAAAATATGCTTCCACTGGGATCCATTGACTGTGCATTTGAATAATTCTGAAATGGGGAGGAAAGTGCTCATTATTACGCTAATTTGAAAGTGGTATGTTTTTCCCTTCAAGGTTAAGACAAGAGCTGAATCTTATGAATCATGAAACTTGACCCTAGATGTCAGGAACAGGCTTGCTTGGGCTTAAGACTGTATGGCTTTGAGGCTGAACTAAAAAACTTTATACTTAGAATAAGGAGCTATCTGGGAAAGCCAGTGAGTGTAGGTGTTAAATGGAAGAACCCATCTAACATTGTCTTTTTACCAGAAGCAATCTAAGCTGCTACTTTATACTATCTACACCTTTATACTGTCTATAACTCCTTTGAGATAGGTATTATTATTATTGTTATCCTGCTTTGCAATAAAAGAAAATATTATCTGATAGTTCCAGTTACTGGAGCACTGATATGTAGCTAATTATAAGTTGTGTTCTATAAATTTCCTAACAAAAATGTCTCTGTTTGCCTGACCCAACTAAACAAGGTTCATTTTGCCCCTAATTTCACTTTGGAATTTTGCATTTATACTACTCTGCAATGCTTTAACCCTTATAGCTTAGTTTAAGTATTTAAAGTGTGATAGCGTTCCACAACTAAAACAAATACCAGAGGCGTAAGGTTAACAAAGAGAAAAAGTCTATTTTAGTTCAAGTCTGGAAAATCAGGTCATGATGAATTGTCATCATTGCCCTGTGGCATGTAATGAGGCAGCTCATCATGGTGTGAGTATGTGGTGGAGTAAAGTTACATACTTCATGACTTGGAAGCCAAAGAAATGAACAGGCCAGGTCTTTTTAGTAAAGGCCTAGAAATGCCCCAACAGTTCTTACTATGTATTGCCACATCCCAAATAGCCTTTAGCACATAGACATTTGGGGGCATTTAGATCCAAATTATAATAAATGTTTTATTATGCTAGCATACACTTTTCGTTCTATAATTTGTTTTATGTAATTTAAAGCTTAAATAAAATTTACAGATGTAACATAAAGAACATTCAGTGTTTTTCTCTTTTCCCTAATCATTTATATTCTGACTCATTGGACGTCATTTTCTTTCCATCTACTTTTATTACATAGAAGTTATATACATATTACTTTTCTGACACTACTAACTTGTTAGTAAATTCAAGATATTGTGGGTTTCTCTTGGTATTTATCTTCTAAGAACAAGGACATATGCTGAAGTAATCACAGTACAGTTGGCAAAATCATTCAAGGTACCCTGCTAGCATCTAGCTCACATATACATTTAAATTCCATCAATTTTCCAGTTGGTCTTCTTCAAGGAAGACCATAGATGGAGATCTTACATATAGATTCTATTTTTATTATTTTTTTTTGCGATGACTCTTTGTTATCCTTTAATCTGGAAGTTGCTCTGTCTTTTATTTGTTTTGTCTGACCTTGGTAATGCTGAAAACCATGTATCCTTTTAGGCTTCTCTCAGTGTGTCATATAACAAGAGGCATGCAATGTTCATTTGTTTCAATAACGGCATATTTGTGACATTAGCTTTCATCATTTGCTTAAATGGGTGTCCTTCACCATAAGATTACTATTTTCCCTTTTTAATTTAAGTAATTTATGAAGGAAAATCAATTAATTTGTGGTCGTGATTATGCAAACACCCCATTTCTCATCAAACTCATTTGCTGATATTAGCATACATTACTGACTTCTAAATTCCATCATTTCCTCTGTGACTATGAGGGCTACAGTCTCCTCTGGAACAACCCTCCCTCCTTTGTTCATTTATTCATCCATTTGTTTGCTTATATTACTTTAAGGATTCATGACTATCATTATATTCATTATATTATATCCATTACTGTTATTTATTTTTATTCCCAATTTGTTCCATATTTGATCAATGCAGGTCCTCATAGAGTGACTTTGTGTCTTTTTAATATACCCAATAATTCTCAGAGCATCTGTCACTTTGTGGTTCAAACAACTAATGCGTTTTGGCTTTCAGTGGGCTCTGCCAGAGATCCTCTAGTTATTCTGGATGTAGATTCCCCCTTATTGTCCTCTTTTGCTGCTTATGGACACTGAAAACACTCACCCGAGAACTGCTCTTCCCTTCAATACTTGAGGATAAATAGTTGCCCAAATCATGTGATGTGATATATTCTAAAATCAAATTCACTATATTCTCTGTACATCCTAAAATTATAAAAGTCAGCATTGGAAGGTTCTTAAATGTTTCACATGCATCCTTGCCTCTTTAACCTTCCCTCATGATAGTGTCTGTAGTGCTTACTGTTTAGATGAAAAGATAGCTCTCATGAGTAGTTAAAAGGTCTAGTGAACAGAACCTGATCACGTTCAGTAACAATATGTGTTACAGCAATACAGGTCACTTGAGCAGACTGAAAGATGGAAAAATCTAAAAGAAAGAAAAGTCTCCCTGAGTTCATACACACCAATGACTGAATTAAAGGCAATGAGAAAAAAATAGTTCTCACAATTAATGCCTGCTTTCGATGGCGAGAGGGCTTTTGGGTCACTCTCATTTGATTTTCATATGCAAAAAATACAGAGTGTGACACTTCACCTGTCAAATTTGAAGAGATCTTTGAAGAATATAATCCTAATGTTTTGCTAAACAACAGAGTTAATTTATTGAGTTTGTTTTGATAGTCACACTGTTGAGCATGCTACACATATATTGTATAGTCTTGACTAGAAAATGTGCGATAAAGTGACATAGTCTTCAACTTCATTTATGTAGAAAAAATGTGTCAATTTATTTACAAGACAGAGAGGATTGCCAAAATGACATGCAATATAAAACTATATAAATGTTTTCAAGCACTCAGTCTCCAGTGCTTTAAAAGCTACTGTTAGAAAAGGAACTCGGTGTGTCTGTTCTCCCTGATTATTGCTCTGTTCTCACTCATTCCTCTAGAAATAGTTTCCACCAAGAAAGGAGATGATTGGAATTGGATTTCCACAGGCCAATATAAAAACAGCTTAAATAGAATTAAAACCTGGATGGCTCACAAATTATTTCTTTCCACCCTGTCCAGGTCCCATGTTGCCTTTAGTAAAATTTGTCCAGGAAGGAGGGGACAGTTTTAATCAGCCATTTTAGCAGGTTCTGTGTACCCTAAATGGAAGCAGACTTCCTAGATCCATTTTCTTTATAAGGATAAGGAGAAAGGAGCACAATGTAGGGCCTGCTGGTGGTTGAAAGCTGCAGGGTATTGCTCCAACTTGGTTCATTAGCATGAAACATGTTTGCAAAAGAACACAGAAAGTTCACTCCCCAACTATGTTTTTTGGTTCTCAGCTGTTTCTTATTTTTATTATGGTCCCTCCCACAAATCTTTCCTTGAAATAACTCTGATTTAGATGTTGAATTATCCAATTACTTGATTAGGACACATTGATAACTCTACAAGAGAAGCATGAATAGCAAATACATTGTGCTATGTCTGATAAGTGTTTTTTCTTGGCTATAATTAACCACCTCCATTCATGGCAGCATATATTCAGTTGATATTCAATTCTATTTTCTCCTCAAACAATTTTATTTTTCCATATGAACCTTAATGCTGATTATGTTTTCTTAATTCTATATAATCAAAATAGCAGAAATAAATTGATTGTGATATGTAATATGCTCTTCTTGAACCAATTGTACTATGTGAGTTAAGAAAGTCAGAATTCTGAAGAGTATTCTCATAGTCAGCTCCTTAGTGAAAAATAGTGTTGACAATCCTATTAAATGTTATAAAGATTCCCTAATGGCGCATTGAAGAATTCACACTATCTGACCTTGATTGTATGTGGCAGGAGTAAAATTCAACTGTGACTCCTCTACTACACGTGCCAAACTAAGGAGAATAATGACCAGAAGAAAGTATCTAAGGCAGGCACTGTGCCATTGGCAGAGGCCCAGGGCAACATGTATCCCTGTGACTGATTTTGTCTCAAGTCCTGAAGAGACAAATTCAAACTATGCAGACTAATAAGTCATTCATGTTTTTACCAGTAACATTATTAACTTCCCATTTCTATCCATTCCTAAGAACAGCACTGTGGACAGAATGCCTTCAGCAAGAAAGCCTATATTTGTCTATGTATATAAGGTTAACAGAACATATTTTGATAGTACTTATCTCTTAAATTATTTATAGGGGGATAAGAAAGTGGATTAGCTGGTGTAGGTGCTTGATAACAAGTCTGAAGACCCGATTTCAATATCCAGGACCCACCCACATGATGGAAAGAGAAAACAGAGAACAACTACTGCAGGATGTTCTCTGGCTTCCACATGTGTGCCTTGTTATAAGCATGCTCCCCACAGATACATAGACACATAAACAATTGAAAAAATAAAATTATATCTATCAATTATAGCATACTAACAGTATGAAGTAATAACAGTCATATTTGTGAACTCTGAAGCAAAGTTTTTTTTCCCCAACAAGAAGCTTTACCACTTAAGCAAATTATAGGCACATTTATAAACTTACTTTATTAGTCCAAATAAATATATGTATAAAATACTAAAACCATAAGATGTATTTACATATGAGTGTGTCATAAAATATAACATATAATTTGTCAACTTGAAAATTTATTTCTCTGTGAATGCTGATCTAGAGAGCTAAATGTATTTTTGTGATCTATAGGTCAAAATTCATAATAGTTAAAATCAAAATAGGATCTCAAAGGAAAACTACAGGAGCCTGAGTCAGTCATGTTTATAACCCATACATTTAAGACTTATAGAAAACAGTATCTCTTTGAAAGGAGAATGAAGTCATGCTTGTATTAATAGTTTACTGCCACTTCTGGCTTAAGATTTCTCTGCCTACAGCTCATTTACTGCAGCTGATTTTTATGCAAAAAATTGTCTATTTTTAGATTTTCCCATCAAGCTGCCTTGAGACTTCACACTGGGAAAATGATTATTGTTGCTAATGGTAACTAATGTGTTTTGTCTGTGTTTGCCATTGTGCCACTTAAATGAAATAGTGTATGTTTGCTCTTATTAAGAAAGTTGGCATGCTTATAACTTTTACAACTTTACCTAAGGCTTTTCTCTTGTAAAGGGTAAATGTCTTCAGGCAGTCTATAAAAACAAACAACCTTCCCCCCCCCCGCAAAAAAACCCTCAGTTCCCCACAAATGCCACAAAGCCAGGTGAGTGACACTGCAGTCTTGGTCTTGATAAGCTTTGGAAAAGCTGAGATTTTATTTTTGGCAGCGATAGGAAGGACACACTGGAGCTGGCCTTTTCCTGTAAAAACATAAACAACAAGGCCAGAGCTAAAAGCAGTGCGGTTTCTAGTAAGCATTGAAATGATTTAATAATTGAGGGCTACACACTATCAAATTGAACTATTCTTCCCATTTCCAAAAAATATTATGATTGAGCTTTTAGGCTTAACATTGAAAGCACAGATGCACAAAACATGTATATTCCCAAGAATAGATTATAGGGCACAGCTAAGAAAAATATACTGTACTTAGAGACCAAGAGGACTCATGAATAATGGACATTTGAGGCTCTCAATGGCTTTGAATCATAGACTTATGGATGTATAGTCTCTTAATGGTGCCTTTGCTTCTGTCTTGCTTTTCTGTATAAGTCTATTATTCAGCACAGAGGCCAGAGAAATCCTTTTAAAATGAAAACAGTGGTGCCAAATTCTTTGCTTTGGCATTTTTCATGGGTGGTTTCTTCTGTGTGGGACCTTCTTCCCAAGTCATTCATTTGGTTTCTATTTCATACTATTTCCTTTCAATATTACATCCTCTGAAAGGTTTCCCCTGGGCATGTATGAGCATCTCTCAAAATTTCCTGTAATGGTGGTGGGTCACCTGTCCTCTTGATCAAGGAGGCCGAGGAGACCCCACCAGATGGACTTGAGCCAGTGTCCAATCTATAAAGAGGAGGGTCAACATGGAGGAATCATTTCCTCCATGCTTCCAAGAGAAGCCAACCATGGTCGAGCGGACATTTGACTTATCTTCACATAGGCAGAACTGGGAAGAGAAAAGAAAGGAGCCAGAGCCTCCTCCCAAGCCCATGTGACCCTTGAGGATCAGATCCTCAAACGACCTTAAGAGTAAAAATAAATTGGTTTATCTGGAACAACTGTATGGCCTTCAACACCCAAAAGGAAAGTATAACCAAAGATTAAAGGGGCCAATATAATTTCTTCTGAGTCCATATATATATATGGACCTAAAGTCTATATATCAAACAACAATGCCAGACAGGTGATACCTTCTTTTGAGTTGTTGGCCAGGGTGGCCAAAGGGATTCCCAGATAGTAACCCAGCATAGAACTGGAAAATGAACAGCAGACCCCAATCTTATCCAAAGGAATACTGACAATCAATTACTGCTAGATGAGGAACAGCTGACCCTCCTAAAACAAAGACCTCTAGATAGGCTGACCAGATTCACCAGAAGGGCAAGTAGTGGGGAATGGCTGGGGGTGCCGACAACACAGCAGACAGTAGCAGGGATATCAGAGTATAAAGGCTCCAGTGGGGGGGGGAGACTATGGCAGGGTATCTGGGAAGTGGGTGTATAAATAAATAAATAAATAAATAAATAGT
This sequence comes from Nannospalax galili, assembly GCF_000622305.1. Lineage (NCBI taxonomy): Eukaryota > Metazoa > Chordata > Mammalia > Rodentia > Spalacidae > Nannospalax > Nannospalax galili. The sequence continues at coordinate 3,992,502 of NW_008330570.1, forward strand.
GAATGTTATTCTGTCTACATTTTCTCTGCTTTATTTGTCTTCTCATTTATCAGTCCAAATACTTCAATATTCATTTATTTATTTGTATGAAAACTAGAGTCCAGGCTGAGGATATAGCTCACTTAGTAGAGTATACCTCTAGCATGTGCAAAGCCCTGGGTTCAATCATCAGCACCTCATAATCCAAGTAATCTGAAGATAGAGGAAAGAGAATCATAAGTTCAAGATCATTCTTGGATAGAGAGCAAGTTCCAGGTTAGCCTGGGTTAAATGGGATTCCCAAGGGGTCATGGGGAAACCAAATAAAAAAGTTTTGATCTTTTTGATTTCTGAATGTAAAATATCTAGTATGGGGTTAAACTTATTCTGGATAGTTAATAATTATCTATTGAGTCAATAAGTGAATAGGTGTTCAGAATTGATTATTCGTTCTAAGAAAATAAAACTTACTTGCTTCCAATCTCATGTTTAAATGGGTAGGATGCAACAACTTGGGTGAAGAACTATTGGCAGCTGATCACTGCCAGGTAAGGGAGAGTTGATCTTCTTTAAGGGAGTAACACTAGACAGGCTGAACAGGCTTTTATGGATGAACTCACACTGAGGGACATTTGGGTACAGGCAAACTTAGCTCTATATACCTTAACATATATGACAAAAGGCATGAAGTCCTTGTTAACAGGCTATGGGGATATGCAAATAGGAAAGAGGGGCTTAATATGATTAAGATGTATGAAATACACAAAAACTCAATGAAACATGTTAAAAGAAAAAAGAAAAACATGAACTTTTGATATTATCGATTGAATAAGTAGAGAGTTAAATACAAGAAATATATGATAGCAGTTCTAGGTATAGATAGGGATAAAAAGGTACAATCTGAATAAAGACCATGTACTACAATGTCACGGAACATCAAGTCAAAGGACTTTGACCCTGGAACTGTGACAAGGTGGGAAAATTGAAGGCTTGAAAAGAATTCAATCAATACAGGTATTTTCTTAGGATCAGTAATAATTCCTTAGAAACCAGAGAGTAAAATTGTAAAGGCTAGGCACTTTAGGAACAATATCCTTTGAAGAGAGCCACAGCAAACATACTCATGGAAGAAGTACAAATTTTATAGAAAGAGAGGGGATAAAACTGCAGTCTGAACAAGTTATCGGTGTTTGTTAATTCCAGAGACAAGACAATCTCATGTTGGAAGCATGGGACAAGCTTGAGATCACCAATGTGAGAGGAAGATGCAGGACTTACTCTGAAATGGCAGTAGTGTTTGAAGTCAGAAGTGACCTAGATGGGGGTATAGATATAGGAGGGATTCTAAATGTGATAAATATATATTGCATAAAATTCACATTTCAAGGCCAGGTGTGGTGGTGCACACCTTTAATCCCAGCACTCAGGAGGCAGAGGCAGGCAGATCTCTGTGAGTTCAAGGCCATCCTGGTCTACATAGTGAGTTCCAGGACAGCTGGAGCTACAGGGAGACCTTGTCTCAAAAAGACAAAAAAAAATTATTGGCTTTTGTATTTTCATATAACAGTTCTTAATCAAATTTATACCCCCTCCCCCATCCATGCCCTCCCATCCCCCCACGGGACCTCATGTACTCTGCCATACATGACACGTCCCATCCAGTTAAGCATTTTGTACCCACATGTCCTTCTGTGTAAATTCATCCAAAAAAATTCATATTTTAATTAAAAATGATAAAAATAGATAAATAAAAAAATAAAAACATTATGTGTGGAACTCAGCCACAGTTCAATTACTGCTCTTTGAGTTGTGGTTTGAGAAGAACATAGAAAAATGAGGGCCATGTGACTGTCAAAAATTAGACATCCAATAGTGGTTGTGTGAGAATTTCATTAATAAGCATTCAGCTACATATTTGGTAGATTGTTTACAACTGAGAAGAACTGGACACAGGATCTGGAAACCTAGGTTGAAGTTATGAAACTTCAAACAATAACATAGACAAGGAGAATACCAGTAAAGCCATGGAGTAGCAGAAACTTTAGACCTTTCCCAGTGGATGGAAAGCTCATGCCTACGCTGTTCAATGCAATAGTCACTATTAATATAGAGCTTTAGGAATTTAACTAGTGGATTGAGAAATGAACTTTAATTTAATAGTTACATGTGGTTAGTGACCTATTCTAATGGGTGGTAATAGAAACTCCAGGCTTAGAGATTGATTGGCAGTGTAGAGGCTTAGAGAACAGGTTCAGACAGCACCTAGGTGGAAATAGGGAACATATTTCAGGACTGTCCAGGAATATATTAAATTTCTTAGTAGTACATATATGTCTGCTCATAGCCTTATATTTTTAATAATAGATTGACATGAGAAGTTGAAGGAACCTAAACCTTCAGGGACACTACTATATGGTCTTTAAGAGGTCTGACAAAGGGTAGGAGGGAAAATGATTACCTCCAGTAAACTATATTGTGAGCCTGTTGAAAGACTCTGGTTTTGTTCTTTATTGCCTTTATTTTCTTTGTTGTATTCTCAATGTCTCTAGAAACTTAATAGGTATTTGTTTAAATAAAGAAGGGAAGTGTTTGTTGTCTGCTCTTGTATCAAGGAATTGATGGAGATTGAGAACAGGAAACTGTAGAGAAATTCTGTTGGCAGTATGAAAAGTTGAATGACAAAAATGAGCATTTTTCCCCATTGGGTAAATTTCTTGCTGACTGGTAGAGTATTGTGTTGTTGTTACTGCCATCTGCCAGGGTGAGGAGGGATGACGATCTTGTCAGGCCAGGGAAGGACGGACTGCAGGACGAGCTTGCTTTTGAAGAGACTAAATGCTGCCTTACCTACTTTGCAGACATGTTGTGAGAATTTATAAATATTTGGTCATTAAATGCTCATAAAAATGCTTGTTAAACACCCCCAGAGTCTGTCACAGAAGATGTTTATTTGAATGCTCAGTGAATGTAGTGCTGTCATCAAAAAGGCAGATAGCTGCTGTAGAAAGGTCATTTGTACATTTGCTTCTCTTTATGCTCATTTCCCTTTTTGTGAATAGAAAAACAGTGGTTGCTAATTAAAAAAAGAAACAGTTTTCAAAAGAAAAGTTTCAAGAAGAAAATAGAAACTTAAAATCAACTGCCATGTGTAATTACATATAGATATAGATCTACAGTCTGTAAACTACTTATCCCATCCCTGTACATATCCAAACACCAACTTATAAACTCTTAATATATACCTTTACATACTTTCTGATATTTATATTGCATGTGTGACATAAAACAGAAATGTTTGGCAGTTTCGTATGCTACTTTGTTTACCTTATGGTGGTAAGGGTAGCTAGTATTTTATAACATGAATTTTTCAAAGCAAGTATCAGTTCCTACACAAACACTCTTTTTCTCTGTTTTTAGAAACTTAAATTGTCATTTGTTTGTTGTACTGTAATGAATTTCTTACTTGATTTCACCCAAAAGGCCAAGAATTTATTGATAAATTTTCATACAGCAAGCATCATGGCATATACATACTTGTCCATCTATTTCTTTTTTAAAATTTTAGATATGCTGCATACAGTCAAATCATAGGAGGAAGGTAAAATAGTCCATTCAATTTTTTTGCTAAATTTTAGGAAAATCTCTTATAGTATAGTCACCTACATTCACATCCCCATTGGAAAAACATAAAACTGCCCATAACCTTTATTCCCTCTAGTATGAAATACATTTTTAGGGACTGGAGAGATGGCTCAATGGTTAAGAGCACTACCTGCTCCTGCAGAGGACCCTGGTTCAATCCCAGTACCCACACGATGACTAATAATCATCTATAACTCCAGGTCCAGGGCATTCAATACCCCCTTCTAACCTCTGCCAACATTCCAAGACACAGGTGCACTTATATACATACCTGCATATAAGTAATACACTCATACAAATAAAAATGCTGTATATATATACACACATATATATACATATATACACACATATATACATACACACATATATATATACATATATATATGTAAGGAATAAGTTTATAAGAATCTATTTCATGTGATGAATGAGGAAAATCGATATTTTCTAAATTTGTCTTCTCGTGGGGTAATCTTTCCAATGCAGTTTCTGGCTGTATTAGTTACTTTTCTGTTGCTGTGATAGATACACTGACCAAAGCAATTTACAGAAGGAGAAGTTTATTTGAACTTACAGTTCCAAAGGGGCAAGAGTCCACATGGTAAGGAGGCATGGCAGCAGAGGTGGCTGGAGGAAGAGCAGAAGCTAGGCTCTACATTTTCAAGCAGGCACAGGAAGGAAGAAAGCAACTGGAGATCTGGCAAGGCTTAAGAACTCTCTAAGCCCACCCCAGTGACATGCTTCTTCCAGGATAGCCACACCGTCTAAGACCTCCCAAAACAGCACCACCAATTGGGGACAAAAATGTCCAAATACTTGGAGCCTATTGGGGACATTCTCATTCAAACCACCACATTCCACCCCCTGGTCCCCATAGGCTCATGACCACATAAAACGCAGAATGCATTTAGTCCAACCTTAAAAGTCCCCAGAGTCATCACCAGTCTCAATACTATACAAAAGTCCACAATCTAAAGTCTCTTCTAAGACACAGGGAAATATCTTAACTGTAAGCCCCTATAAAATCAAAAGACAAATTACATACTCCCAACATTGGCACCGAATACACATTATCATTCCGAAAGGGAGGAATGGAGGCATAGTGAGGAAATACTGGACCAAAACAAGACCAAAATCCAGCAGAGCAAACAGCAAACCCAGCAGCTCCATGTCCAATTTCTGGGACTTTACTTCCAAAGTGTTTAGATGACTCAGCCTATCCAACATTGCTGTGTGCAACATAAATCTCTCTCTCTCTCTCTTTGGTTGGTACCACTCCCTGTATGCAGGTCTTCTTGGCAGATGCCTCATAGCTCTGGCACCACAAACATCTTCTTTGGGTCTCCATTGCCAACCAGACTTCACATTCACAGCTTCATGCAATGGCCCATTAGGCCCTTCTTTATCCAGAGGCACCCCTGCTCTATGCTGCCTGGCCTCCGTGGGCTCTCTGAAACCTCAGAGGAACAACCGATGACCCCTTCTCTCTTGACACGTTTGGCTAAAAGTTTGGAATGAGCCCCAGCCTGCTTTATCCATTTTAGAAACTTTTCTCTTCAGTGGCTTCTGCAGCATATTCCTTTCACAAATTGGAGGCTTACTGGATGTGGTCTTGATCTGGAGACACTCTCTCCATTGTTTAAGTGTAAATCTCTAGGCCTCTCCGTAATCACTTTAATCTCCTTATCAAAGGGAATCCTGTCCAGCATATGTCTGAGCTCCAATATTTACCTTCCTAGCACACTTTTTCAGTCCAAACTCTACCTTCTGTATTTCTTTCTGCCCCATTTACTCTTTTTCATGATAGAGCTGCATAATATTCACCATTAATAGCCATGCCACCATTTCTATGTTAGACTGTCTTGAAATTTCTTCTCCCAGAAAGATTGTCCATTGTTTTTCAATTTAGCCTCAGGCAAGCTTTTAGGCTATGGGCAGCCTCCAGGGACTCTGCAAAAATAACCCAATTGCTGCTTAAGTCTTTATTTCCCTCTGGAAATACATTGTTCTCAGCACTACTTTCTTCCAGGTGCCTAATAGAATGCCTTTTTTTTAATGATTATTTTTTTATTTTTTAATAACTACATGATTGGAAGAAGCATTTCACTACAGCTTTAACATATTCAGTAAAACACTCCAGAGCAAGAGTACATCTCTTTCACAAGTGACTGCAAGTTTCTAGTTCACAGTTGAGTTAATACAGTTATACAATATTGAACTCAGTATAAGCCCTGTAAGACATAAAATTGAATGAGTTTTTTAACCTTTAAAAACTCGCCCTATAGCCCTGTAAGAATATATTGTTTAGAATATATTGTTCCTTGCAGAAAGACTCATTGTTTTTGCTACTAACACTGAAATGTTGGCACATGCATCTCCAATCTGTACCCGTGTCTATTACTAGTTATAATCGGTTACACTTGGATCCTTGGCACCTGTGTATGTTTAAAAAGTCATCGGGTAGATTTCAGTGGTAATGTTTATCACCTCTACTAATTAACATGATGTAAATTTCCATGCTTTCTCCTCAAATACAATACATTTTTAAAAAATTTGTTGATATTTTGTGTGTGTGTGTGCATTTATATCACACAGAACATCCCAAACCATCATATTCAACTATACACTCACTTCCCAGATGGCACTCTCCCATAGTCTCCCTCCCACCACTAGAGCCCTTATACTCTGATATCCCTGCTACTGTCTGCTGTGTTGTGGGCCCCCCAGCCATTCTCGACTACTTGTACATCTGGTGAATCTAGGCAGCCTATCTAGAGGTCTGCTTTTTTAGGAGGGTCAGCTGTTCCTCATCTAGCAGCAGTCAGTTGTCAATATTCCTTTAGATAAGATTGAGGTCTGCTGCTCATTTTCCCAGTACTATGCTGGGTTACTATCTGGGAGTCCTTTTGGCTACCCTGGCCAACAGTTCAAAAGAAGGTATATCATATCTGGCATTGTTGCTTGTTATGTAGCCTTTTGCTATGCATATGGACTCTTAAAAATTATATTGGCCCCTTTAATCTTTGGTTATTATACTTTCCTTTGGGTGTTTAAGGCCATACAGTTGGTCCAGGTAAACCAATGTATTTTTACTCTTATGGTTGTTTGAGGATCTGTTCCTCAGGGGCCACATGGGCTTGGGAGGAGCCCCAGTCTCCTTCATTTTACAAGTTCCACCTATGTGAAGATAAGTCAAAGGTCCTGCTTGACCCTGTGCTTACAGCAATCAACCGCTTTTGTAGCCCAAGCATCCAAAGTCTTACACATTCTTCCAAAACCCACATGGCCAGGTTCTTTACAGTCAACAGCCCACTCTTTGGTACCAATTACTGTATTAGTCAACTTTTGTGTTGCTGTGATAGAAACACTGACAAAAGCAAATTATAGAAGGAATAGTTTATTTGAGCTTACCATTCCAGGGAATTACAGTCTGTCATTGTGGCTAGAGGTGGCTGGAGTGGGAGTCACAGAAGCTAATCTCTTACATCTTCAAGCAGGCACAGGAAACAAGAGAGTAACTGGAGATCTGGCAAGGCTTAAGACTCTCTAAGCCTGCCCCCAGTGATGTGCTTCCTCCAGGATAGCCACACCTTCTAAGACCTCCCAAAACAGCACCACCAACTGGAGACAAAAATGTCCAAGTACTTGGAGGCTATGTGGGACATTTTCATTCAAACCATCACACTGGCCTTTGTAAATTTTTCATATTCAGTGTATATTTCTTATTGAAAAACTTTAAAATTATTTCTTATGAAGACTTTACAAGGTGAAAATGCTTAGTACAATATTTTCTTCATCTATTTCAACTTTTGTTTTTTATGTATAGATTTTATTTTGTATATCTAATACAATTTTTAAAAATTATTTTCTTTTAAAAGCTGAATTTTACTCATATAATCAAAAGTCACCATTTAAAAAATTTGTTTAAATTATTCCAAAGAGGCAATTTTTAATACATTTTTTCCAGAAATAACTTGAAGCAGGCTACATAAACATATATATACAATAAAGTTTAGGTGGGAGGGTAGGAATAAGAAATCAAAGACCAAAGGGTTTGCCAACATGGGGGTCAACTTTGGTGGAATAATAAAGGTTTCCATTAGCTCTGTTTCTCTCTCTCTCTCTCTCTCTCTCTCTCTCTCTCTCTTTGAAAATCCTAACAAGTTTATTGAGCTTGCTAACAGAGCATAGGGTGGGGGTTTATTTAGAGAAGAGTGGGTGCCCCTCATTTATGGCTGTGATGGAAAGTCCACACTCAAATACAGATCCTGTGAATTCCCAACAGCTGTACAAAATGGGGAGATATGTGCTTCATGACATCTTGTCTTATATATCATTAACCCCATCCCCACATGCAGTGAAGTTCGACTGATTGGGTGGAAAGGGTAACTGACTCCCCCTTAAATCCTTGATTAGCGTGGGAAGGAGTTGTGATTATAGTTTGTCCACATAGTGGTCAGAGGACACTTCTAGGTAAGAGTCCACCTCTTCCTACAGCTCTTACGTTCTTTCCACCAAACTCTTCCACAAAAGTTCTTGAGCCTTGGAGGGGGGTGATAGGTATGGGATAATCTTCCTCCCAATATGGCAAGGCAGTGAACTGTTATACTAAGTGAAATAACACATATTCAGAAAAGTAAAAGATGTATGTTCTCCTTCCTTTGTGGATCCTAGCACTAAATGCTTATAATAGGTGGAATCCCACTGAAATGGGCCAACAGCCCAGGGAAAAACAGATATTTCAGAGAGCCAAAAATTCAAATCACCTTTTACTATGAGATCCTTAAAAAATTTAAAGTATAAATACATAATGACTTTGACTCTCACCTGTAGTACCCCCATTTTATTAGCTGTTTGTAAAAACATTGCAGAAATGACCTAGACTTTAAATACCTAGAAAGGAATATTTAATAGAAATGAATACTTCCTTATTGTAAATTTCAATATTATATTTATTTTTCAAATTATGTTTCAATGATGTATATGTCATGGAAAGTTTTGGCTGATTTATCCTTAGAAAATCTGTGTTCTATACATGTAAATGTATACCTATGTGTACAGTGGATCTCTTTGTTAGATTTCTTGTAGGATATGATTAACATTACAAGAACTTTAAATATATGGACTATTTCTTAACAATCCCATAGGAAAACTCTAACTTTATTAGTCTCTTATGTACCTAACTATTTTCTCAACAGCACATCCTAAATAAATAATTGATTCCCTTATCTGTATATGCTGTTTTATTGAAGTTTGATTCCAATAAATTCTGGACTGTGGTTTAAGGCATAATAGTGTATTCAATTAAAAAAATGTTTTTGTCTGTTCATTTCCCCTGTTCTATGCTGGGTTTTTATCTGTCTGAGTTTGTATGGGACTTTTGTATGCTGACACTATTGTTATAGAATCATATGAGCAGGGTCCCAGGGGCTTGTAAAACTCTGTTTCCATAAGGTCATACACTTCCTCCCTGGCTCTTACAATCTTTTCACCCCATCTTCTGCAAAGGTCCCTGAGCCCTTGGTGGGTGAATTTTAATATAGGAGTCTTGTTCATGGAAACAGCAGACCCCAATCTTGGCTGAGGAAACATAGGCAGCTGATTACTTCTGGGTTGAGGAAGAGCTGATCTTCCTGAAACAATAGACTCTAGATAGGCTGACTAGACCTCAGTGGATAGACCTGCACAGGGGAACATCTGGGGACACTGACTTGACATATTTGGCCTTAATATGATGACAGAGTATATGCATTCCAGTGGGGGTGAGGGGCTGAGGAAGGGTGCTGGTGAGGAAAGTGGTATAGAGATGATTAAGATTGTTTGAATAGTCTATATAAAATACATGAAAATTCAATAAAAACAAATGAAAAATATTTGGGTATGGAAAGATGTCTCAGAGGTTAAGAACACTGGCTGTTTCTGCAGAAGACTCAGGTTCAAATCCCAGCACCTACATGGCAGCTAACAACAAACTTTAACTCCAATTACAGGGGATCCAACAGGCACTTTTGCCCTCTGTGGTCACTGCATGATGTCGTTGCACTTACACACTACATGCATACAATACACTCATACACATTAAAAAATGTGAGTCTTTATCAATTCCACTATCCTTAGTCACTGTAATTTTACATTTACATGCCCATATTGCCTGGGTACTTTTGTATCCCATGTTGTTAATTTCTGTTTCAACATGTTCTTTATTTTCTTTCAACTAAATATTCAAATTGTCTTCCATCCCTCCTACCTCCTTCCAGAAAGAATGAAACAATTTAATCTGAAACTTGATTTTCTTAAAAGTAGATATTACTGTCATGGGGCACACATCCTCACCGTGTTAGACATCTAGAGGCATGGGGCATCTTATTGTGTCATGTACGCTGAGTGGTTTTATGCTGTTGTTCATTTCTGATTAATTTCACAAAGTCCTGCCCATTTCTTAATATATTCTTTCATGATTTGTTCCATTATAAATAGTCCATTCACATTTCATCTTCCAACTTGTTATTACTGGTGAATCAAAATGTTTTGATTTACTTCATAATATCTTGGATCTTGTTTCAGTGAATTATTTCTGACTTCACAGAAGCCTCTCATATGTACTAATACTTGCTCCCAATTACCAAGTGCTAAAGATTTATTGATATTTTATGACTTTTTCTCTTGGTTGAAGAATTAAAACAATGTAAGATAACAGTGGGGCTACTAGGAGATCTTAACATAATCCTCATCTAAGTAAAAAATCTTCAGTGCTTTTCAGTAATTATAACAATATCTTCACTATCTGAGGATTTGTAACACAAAAGTTTAGAATAGATGCCATACTGAAAAAGTATATTTATCCATGCCTACTTAAAAATAATTTTCTGGGACTGGGGACGTTGGTCAGCATTCAAGAGCTTTCATTGCTCTTCCAGAGGTCCTTAATTCCATTCCCAGCAACCACATAATGTTGGTCACAAAATCCTGTAACTCCAGCTCCACCTTCAGGGGATCCAACATGCTCTCTTGTTTCCTAAAGGCACGCATGCATGCACACACACACACACACACACACACACACACACATACATGCACACACATATGCACACACTCGCACACACACACATACACAAACATGCACATAGAGGCACATGCACATAAATAAAAAATCTGTTTTAAGAGTATATTTTATGGTATATTTTTATTGAATTTTTGTGGATTTCAAGCAATACATATTTAGATCTTCGTTATCTATACTCCCCATAACCCCACCACATAATTTCACACATTCTGTCTTATATGTTAAGGCCTATCAAGTCAAGTTTGTATACCCAACTGCCTATCAATGTGAGCTCATCTACTGGTGCCAGTTCAGTCTACCTTCCGTCAATCCCTTAAAGGATATCAACTCTCCTTCACCCAGCATTGATCAGCTGCCAATAGATTCTTTGCTAAGGTTGTGGCCTCCTGTCCATTTTCCAAGTTCTATGGTAGTTTTTTTCTTTTATCCTTATATTGAGTTTTTATCTTGTTGTTATGCATGTTGTTACCATTGCTGCAGAGAGTTCTGAATGAAGAAATAAAAATTACTAAGAAATAACCTTAAAATCATTCAGTATTCTTAGCAATTAAAGAAATGCAAATCAAAACCCTTTAATATTTCATCTTACTCCAGTCAGGCTGGCTAAGATCAAGAGAAAAAGTGATACTAAATGCTGGTGAGGTTGTAGGGAATGGGAAAATGGATTCACAGCTATTAAGATTGCAAACTTGTGTAATCACTGTGGAAAGTAATGTAGAGAAATCTTTAAAAACTAAAATTGAATCTACTATATGATCTGAAAAAAACAATTCTTTAAAAATAATTTCCTAATAATAATAAATAAATAATCCTGCTTTTATGTTAAATTATTCTATGATATATTATTCTAAGCAATTTATTGAGGGTTATTACATTATTTCAATACAAAATATGTCATATATTTACTGACAATTCTACATGTTGAAATAGAATGTTTCCATTGTAATGGTATATATTAGGGATACTTTTCTTTTTGTTCTTAATCAAAACAGCAAGC
>NW_008330570.1:4004206-4051483 GCF_000622305.1 Nannospalax galili
TTCATTAAATGCTTTATCACCTTACAGAACATCTCTTCAATTGTTTTTCAGAAATTCTATTTAGAATGTGTCAAGCAAATGAATTTCAATATTTTTCTTCCACCGATGCCTTTAGGCTTCTTTTGTTGTTTAACCAAATTGGGAAGCTTAGATTAATGATGTTCATTTTTGTTAATATGTAATGAAAGCATTTAGCTATATTTAACATATAATGAAATTATATAGTTAATATGTAATGAAATATATATACATAATATATAATGAAATTGTATATAAAAAAAAACATTGTTGCAGGGAACTTAAGTTTTCTTTCTCACTTGATTTAGTTACTTATAATGAAAGCTATATTTTTCTTAATTAATTTTGTTCTTCAAACTTTTATTAATACTTTCTCATAATACTATTCACTGGCATTTTTAGTAGAGAGACCCATGATCATTTTCATTTTTTGTTATGTTTTATTGATTTACCTGTGTTCTAAAACATAATTTTTGAAGGGGCTATACCATCAGTTGTTTGGAAAAGATACTCTGTACAGTACAACTTCTTATATGAAAAATTCTTTCATTAACCACTGTGTTTTGTTTTAGACCCATATTTAAAATGAAACCCCAGTACTACAAAAGAAAAAAAATAAAAATTTAAAAAGAAAAAAAAGTTTTATTTTATCGAGTTCTTAAGAACATGTTTATAATATATTTACAAATTTAAGAATTGAATACTTTTGTCAACTTAACTGTATTTTCAAAATATGACTTTTTATATAATTGAGGAAAAATATTTCATGATAGAGACCTATATTTATGGCATGGTTATGTTTTGATTCAAAATTATTCTACATGATGTAATCTAAAGGTTTAAAATCTGATAAATTTTGACTTATTTCTAGGATAATGTTTTATGATTTTGTTGTTGTTGTTGTTAAAGATGTTTTCACTGAGGTTGTGCTTTCTCCTGGTTTAGATAGCAATTGGTTGATTTTAAAAAGATCTAGTGGTATAAAGAATAAAAATTATTTACAGCAGACCTTACAAAGACTGACAATCTAGCTCAATGCTATAGTATTTTCAAAAGATGAGTAAGTAAATAAACACATAACAATAAATAAAATAGAACTAGTAGTGATAAGTTTATTTACAGAAATAATTTTTACTACTATTTTCTCAAATCATAAATAATATTGTTCTTCTTTTCTTAATATCAAATAGTCCTAAAAGTGTTATTTTAGTTTGAATTTCATATATATAAAGCATACACATATATAATTTATGGGTATATTATAAGTATAGTATTTAAATACTAAGTTGATAAAATGCAAATAATTATAAGATACTTTTATCTCTTTTAGTCATCAAGATCAGGTGTTTTTAAATCTTGTTATTTCTGATATTATGATATTACTTTTAATATTTTGTTTTTGATGACTATAATAATGTTCAGGGCTGAAAATAAGAATTTCTAATATCTCTCCTTGTGTATCTGGAGCATCTATTCTTTTGTCATATATTTATTTTGTGGAGATCTCCTTAAATTTCTGTACACATTGCTCTGTGAAGTTTTGTTTGTCTATGGTGTTTGTTTTGACTTTCTGCCTTGGACAAAATAAATTTGAGAATAATTCAATTTTTGTTCATGAAATAATGTCCTTCCTCCCTCACTTACTCCCTTATTTCCTTCTGTCCATTTTACCTTCTCACTCTACCCATTCTGGCACTGGACTCATTATGTAGCCAAGGCTGGGTTCAACTTAGTGAATCTCCTGCTTCAGCTTCCCAAGGACTAGGATTATAGATGAAGTCGCCAAACACATTTTTGTCCAAACAGGAAAATTTTATTTATTTATATTGATATATATGAGAGTGTTGTCCGAATGTATGTATGTATGCCATGTACATACCTGGTGCCTGCAGAGATGAGAAAAGGGCCATCAGATAGCTTGGAACTAGAGTTACAGATAGTTGTGGCTGATACATGTGTATTGAGGACTGAACCCAAATCTCCTATAAGAGCAGAAAGTGCCCTTAACCACTGAGCCATCTCTCCAGCACCCCAGGATACGTTTTTTAACCTGTATACCAAATTGATCTTTCAGTTAAGGTGACACTTTATCCATAATATACCTCCTCATTTCTTCCTACCCCCCCTTCTCTGTATACACATTTCCTGTTGTTAGACTTCAGCTTATCCTTTCTATAAGTAATTTCTTTCTATCTATCCATTTTTGTCTTTTGAGTGTGTGGAGAGCCTTTTAATTCCATTCTCTGTTTGATTCAATGTCTTGCCAGGTCATTTCTAAGAATCAGTATCTCTGACTTCTGTTGTCAACATTTTCAGCTCCAGAAACACTCACCTTGAGCTCCATGATTATCTCCAGGACGTCTCCTGTGCGTTGTAAAATATTTAGCTGCATACCCAACCTACTAGAGTCCAGTAGTTGATAAATTATGACTATCTAAAATGTCCCCCCATGTATTACCAACAATAACTGAATTGGGTTTGTAAAATCACCCAAAATTTAGAACCACTTCTTTAGAACTGATTGATTGATTGATTGATTGATTGATTGATTGATTGATTGATTTTGACACTGGAGATCAGAAAGAGGGCTTCTCTTTTGGCAAGATCTCTACTTTTAAGAAACCCCAAACTCTGAAGTATTTAAGAGTAATCTTTGTACCTTACATTACTTTACATCAGTCATCTTATACCTTACTTCTTCTGTGACTCTTTTCTCTTTTTAAATTGATGCTATAACTATTTACATGTTTATTTTATGACTTTTTGATACTGAAGATCAGAAAGAGGGCTTCTCTTTTGGCAAGATCTCTACTTTTAAGAAACCCCAAACTCTAAAGTATTTAAGAGTAATCTTTGTACCTTACATTACTTTACATCAGTCATCTTATACCTTACTTCTTCTGTGACTCTTTTCTCTTTTTAAATTGATGCTATAACTATTTACATGTTTATTTTATGACTTTCGGCCTACTCAATATGTCAGACTTCTATTAGGCAGTCAAGTGTATTTCTTTTCACTGGTATGTTTCAGTGTTCAAATGCTAATCCTTAATTCATTTGTAATACTCCAAAGGGAATAGCCATTTCATCAGGTACTTGGAAGAACAGTTCTTGCTTAACAATTAACAAGAACAAAAACATAATACATTTCCAGCAGTGTCAACTGAATTCTCTCTCTCTCTCTCTCTCTCTCTCTCTCTCTGGTGGTACCAAGAACTATCATGAAAATGCATGATATGTGATGGGTGAGAAGAGTGGAAACCTACAAGCTGGCTATGCCATGTGTACTAACTCTGATTCCATACACTGGGTCCCTGATCACCACCTTATTCTGCACAATGGTTTCTTTAGGCCCAGGAAATACCACCACATAATTAAGATTAGTGGGAGGGTAGTGTAATTTGTTTTCTATTTGAAATTCTTCCCTGGCCTCAGTCAAGAGGGGCTGAACAGTACTGAGCGAAAGGCCTTGCTAGATTGATGTATTTTTCCTAGATCTATGCATATTTCAGATTAGGAACCAGCCTGTTCTAAAAGTGTTGTTTGTTTTTCAGGTCAAACTGATTCTTCATGTTTTGGCCTAAGCTATGTTTTGTTGTTGTTTGTTCAGTACTGAAGATTAGACCAAGGTCTTTATGCATGCTAGGCGAACACTCCACCACTGAGTTACATTCCTAGCCCTTTGTTCTTTTATACTGAGGTATGGTCTTGCTAAATTGCTAGGTTTGGCATGAATTTGTTATATAACACAGGCAAGCTTTATGTTTTCAGTCCTTCTAACTCAACTTCCAGATTAGGTATGAATGCTGATGTGTCAGCATGCCTAGCAAACTGAGTTCTTTTTGTCCTTAAATTCTAGGGATTTGTAAATTTTTTTGCATTTTTTTCTTTTTTAATTGCATTTATTTTGAATTTCATATAGTACATCTTAATCAAATTTAGACCCCCCCTCCCCCCATAGCCCCCCCCCCAATTTCAGATATTCTGTCATATATGTTAAGTCCTATCAGGTCAAGCAATTGTATCCAGATGTCCCTTACTGCAAGTTCATCCACTGGAATCTAGTCAGCTTATCTAGAGTTACTTCCTTAAAGAAGATCTACTGTCCCTCATCCTACAGTAATCATCTGCTAATAGTTCCTTGACTAGGGTAGGGGTCTGCTGCCTGTTTTCCCCTGTTCTATGCTGGGTTTTTTTTTGTTTGTTTGTTTTTTGTTTTTGCCTAACTGATTCAACATGGGTCTTGTACATGCTGACACCATTGTTGCAAGTTCATGAGCAGTTCTCAGAGACCCAAAATTATCTGTTTCCTTATGCTCATGCCCAACTCTGGCTCTTACAATCTTTCAGCACCCTCTTCCACAATGGTCCCTGAGCCATGAATGGGTGAGGCTTAGTATAGGAGCCCTATCCAGGGACAGGGACTCTACAGTCTCTTTATTCTCTGACTCTTAGTCAGTTGTGGCCTTCTGTGTGTATTACACTCTGTTGTATTAGGAAGCTTTGCTTTTGAGAGTTGAGGGGTATATTAGTATTCTCTTTACTCCTTTTTCCACTATTTTCCACAAACCTTAAGTTTAGAGGTTCCACTGTGGATGTGTCACTTAGAGCTGGGAATCTCTCAGTCATACATTCTCCTCTGTGTGTGACCAGTTATGGAACTCTGTAATAGCCTCCATCTGTTGCAAAAAGATGCTTCTTTAATGAGTGTTATAGAGTATGATTGTCTGTAAATATAAGGATCCATATTTAGCATATAATAAGAAATTTCATTTGTCTAGAGATATAACAAAGATAGGGTTTTTCTCTGGGATTTACGACCTCTATATTTATAGTGTCACTCATGAATTCCCTCCAATTGACTGGGCTTTAAATCCAATTAGATAGCTGTTGATTACCCCCTAGATGAAAGTGCCGCTACTGCACCAATAGAGATAGTTTGCTGTGCCAGGCATTGTGGTTATTAGGCTTTACATTTGGGCTGAACCACTGATTGATTTTCTCCCTTAGCAGCTTGCACAGTATCCTCTAGAACTCTGAGAGCTAGTCTCAGGGAGAAGGCTTCCAGGTCAGATTTTCATAAATTTTATATATGGATATTTTATGGGAGCATGAATGAAATTGCATTACTTACTGAGAGAACGGATGCTAAATTTTTAATTAGAAGTCTAATATTCAATTTATTTGGAAATTAATCTTTTTGAACCCCAATAAAATATTAGTGATCCATGAAGTAAATAAATATATTAAATTTATGCATTTAAATAATGAAATTGCTTTTATTAAATGAAACATGCTCTATTTTAATGAAATATTAAGTGATTTTTATAAAGGAGGGTTAGAAAAATGGAGGTGTGTAGACTTGCCTTAAATCTTGTCTATCTGTCCACAGGGCAGCTCTGATACCATGCTTTGGAGTTGTAAACACACAATAGCAAATGAATGAAGGTTTCAACTTTTCACCCATTGACTGAGTGACACTGTTATTTGAAAAATCTTTACTATTTCTAGCAAGGTATTCACCTTATACAAGTAATTCTTCAACTTTGCATTCATTCACTAGACATAATTTTTTTTCAGAGAACAAAACTTTCACGGAATAGCCATAAAGGAAACTCTCTGAACATCAGTAAAGTGAGACATCAGTTGGATCTCATTTCTGGATAACCAGTGTCTCACTCTGTGGTATGAGGACAAAGCCCAGGTACATCTCTTCCTCTGAGATATGTAATAGGACATCTGTATCAGAAAGTCATTGAGACACTATTCTGCTCACACTCATGAGCCATGACCTAAGTCAGGCATGGTGGCTGGTGTTATAATCCCATCACTCTGAAGACTGAGGCAGGGAGATTATCAGGAGTTCAAAGTTAGCTTGGGTTCAGTCAATTTTAGGCCAGTCTGGTCTACAAAGACCGTGTCTCAATAAACAAACAATGAACAAATAAACCTGTTAGTTTACAGAACTCCTGTTGTCCACTCCCACATCTTCATAGCCAATAAAATCCGGTTTAGGAGTTTGGGCTAACTTCTCCAGGCCTGTTGATGTTTTATAATTAATCTGAAATATCTTTAAACAATGAATAGCATATTCTCAAGGAGCCATTGACATCCATTTTTAGCAAAAAAAAAGGAGGATTTCCTTCTTCATTCTGGCAGGAAAAGACAAATCCTAGCCCTGTAGTTCCTCACTGTTACACTGTTACTCCTTCCATTCCCTCCTATGTGGTCCAGTACTGGTGCTATGTTGTGACTAGGAGGCAAGAAACAAAGAAACATGAGGAGGCCAGTCATCAACTGCAGATGAAAATGTACAACAGTAATGACGAACATATCAAATTCCAATATCTAACTCATCCAAACTCTTTAACATCTGTGTTCAAGTACTGCTATTCAGATTTATAATACTTTCAACTAAACAACTTCCGAATTGATTAGAGTTCCAAATTTCATCAGTGGCTTACTTTTGAACTTTGGAAATGGTTTGACAGACAAGGATAAAGCATCAGGATCTATGGATGTCTGAGGAGAACTGCAGCTATTATGTAGAATATAAAATACTGATGGAAGTCTTGGATCCTTTAGGAGGAAACTCCCCCACGTTCATAATAAATAATTGCTGAACTATATACACATGGTTCCCACCATTCAAAATAACTGTGTTCTATAGAGTTCTCCACTAGCAATGATTCTAGAGGTGATATATATATTCTGTAGATTAAAAACTTTAAATATAAATGTAACTAATCATGGTAGTTCTCTATTTTAATAGACAATAGTTTCCAAAATTTTGCCTGGTTTGCTTGAAGCTGTTCTGCTAACAGGAACTGTAGTTGTATTTGACTCCCATCTAGCTGGTCAGTTTCTCCATCCTCTGGCCATCTCTGTCTGACAGATGGTTCAAGAAAGCTGATGGACATTCTGATTGGCCTTAGCAAGGACCATGGTGAGGGGCCAGGAGCTAATCATTTCTCTGTCCTGGGAATGTCTATGAATGAAAGCAACCCTTGAATTTTGTAACTTTGAACTTGAAATTTGTGACTTTGAAGTTATACATACATCATAGTAAAAGGAAAAATTGCAAATACAGCATTCTCAAATAATGAGAAACCACCACTGTAATTGTGTTTTTGTTCTTTTCCATGTAAAATGCATCTTGTTATACCTATTTGAGTATATCTACTCTTGGCTTTTGCTATGGAAGTACAGCTTTCCAATCTCTCTTGTTCATGAATTATTTCTTGCTTGGATACATGACTACAGGTGCTGTTTAATACACACACACACACACACACACACACACACAAACATACAGAAAGCTATACAATATCCATTCAATGTCCTGTTCTTCAATGCATAAACTTGCTACATGGTGTTTTACCCCAATACACAAGGCACATAGTATATGGAAAGTATCATCTCCACTAAAACCTGGTAAAATGAGACATAGTACCCACCTAGAGACAAAGGGTGGTATGAATTGAGAGACACTGTAACTGAGCTAAAAGGTTTTATTTATTTATTTATTTATTATTTGTCTTTTTGAAGCAGGGTCTCCCTGTAGCCCCAGCTGTCCTAGAACTCACTATGTAGACCAGGCTGGCCTTGAACTCACAGAGATCTGCCTACTTCTGCCTACCAAGTGCTGGGACTACAGCTGTGCGCCACCACGCCTGGCCGCTAAAAGGATTCATTTTATAATGACAGACATGTTCCAGAATAAGATTGCAATGATTGTTGTTCTATTGCATAAGTATATTAAAATTCATTTACTTGTGCACAACAGATAGTGGCTTTTATGCTGTGTAAATTACAGCTTGATAAATCTGTTAATATAAACAGAGCACTGCATTAACTGCACCAGTACAAACAGGCAGAACAATGGTAAGCATGTCTTTGCTGGTCAGAAATTCGCACTCGTTGAGGTTGCCGCATACTTCTGTGGATTTATTATTCACCTGTCACAAGAAAGCTGCAAAACTCTGCGTGCTGGCATGAGTTGGAAATGTCTATTAACTTGTCAGCAAATGAAAAAGGTGAAGAGTTTTCATCTTTACAGATGAATTGGAACAGGTGCGGCATGTCTCCAAGATTGCTAATTAAACTACTGAGGACTTGTGTTTATTTTACATGAAAAAAGTTTTCCATGTGCTTGTAAACTATATGGAATATAGCTTTAAACTCCGATGCTGCAGTAGAGCTTTATTTGTGTTCTCTGTCATTTCCTGAATGAAATCTTCACTAGGGCATTCCACTTAAGCACTAATAGACTAGTGTGCTTTATGTTCCGTAGACCTATAGCAAATGTAAGCTATATTTATTACCAAGAGAATCTTAGTTCATTTGGCCATGACTATCGCTTTCCATTTATATAATTTGTACTTGACTCTATTCAGTGGCACTTTATACATAAACTCTTTGGAGACTCTGGGGTTGTCAAGTAGCTTGAATTCTGTCTATGCCTTTGTACACAGCTCAAGGAAAATAGAATAAGGTATGGAACGGAAAAGGAGCAACTAGATTGGTCTGTGTTATATACTCTTGAAAAGTATGAATCCGTACCTAGGAAAATCTACATTTGAAGAACTTAAATTTTGAACATGTCACAAGGCCTATCTTTCACTCAGATACTTCATCTCTTAAGTAGTTCAAATGCAAGTTCTCTCACAAATGACTCAAGGTCTCTTTAGCTGGAATCAATATTTTCCTATTACATCCTCCCAAAGAAGTGTATACCTATAACACATTACAGCAGAAAGAGAATTTAGGAGACAGTGGAATCGTGGGATGAAGTTTGGACCCTGACATCAAACTCAGCATGTCTGTGATAAAATTCTAGTCTTACCACTTACTGGTTGTGTCATCCTGGAAAATTCCCTTTATGTTTCTTTTTTATAAAACTAAAGTGGTTGGGGCTGGAGAGATGCCTCAACAGTTAAGAGCACTGACTGCTCTTGCAGAGAACCTGGGTTCAATTCCCAGGACCCACGTGGCAGCTACGAACCATCCTTAACTCCAGTTCTAGGGGAATCCGAAGCCCTCTTCTGACCTCCGTGGCATTGTACCACACTGGTGAACTCACATACATGCAGGCAATACACTCACACACATAAAATAAAAATAAATAAATAAATAAAATACTAAAAGACAAACTAAAGTGGTGCTGGTTGGCACTTCACTCGGTTCTGTTGTGAAGGTGAAGTGGAAAAAGGAAAGGAAAACATTAAAATGATGTCTGAGAAGATGTAATTTCTCCAGAAACGATAGTTGTAATAATACTTTTCAGGTAAACAGTGTGCATCATTAAGAGACTACAAAGCAGGAATATTCATTGGCAGCCCAATTCTCCAAGTTGCTAACCCTACGAGCTGGGAAAACCAGGGAGCTGTTCAAGTCCTAATTCCTTTGCTTACAGTGTCACCTGGCCCAGACAGGGCTGATAAGGATCACATGCAATTGGATATATGGACATAGTTTATAAGTGCTAACACACCATTTAAATGCTAGATGCTATTTGGCGGAAGCTGAATGTTAAAATGACAATATATAATTTATAGTCAATTAGAACTGAATTTAAATTATGGCACCATCATTCAGTATGTTTGAGTCCTTAGTAAATTACTAGATTTCAATGAATTGCCTCATTTTAATACTGTGGGAAGGTAACAATGATCATTATTAAATAAAATAATATTTTAAGTATTATTAATTTTTCACTAAATAAATTGAAAATCTTGAATTCTACATTTTCATTCCTTATCACAGTGTATTTTGTTGTCTGTACAGAGGTCTGTCTTTCCTCACCTCATCTCGAATATTGCACAGCTGTATGACACATTCCAGAGACACTGAAGGAATCACACAGTCTAGGATGACATCAGCCCTAGGCTTGTGGTTCAGGACAAGCTGTGAGGCTGCAGGTCAGTGTCCTGGCCTTAGTCACATGCGGATACATCTTTTTATAGGTTTCCTTTGTCACATCCCAGGTTATGTGTGAGAAGGAAATAAATCAACAAATACAAATGCACTGTGGAAATCTCAATCCTTCTTAATACACAGGTATTTTCTGGTCCAATAGCTGTTACTATGTCAGGGGAGATATCATGCCTGCTGGCTATCTGGCTTTGCCTATGCGTATCTTTAATCTGGTTACCAGCTGTTTCATAAACAGAATCCCCTGGCATCACAGGAATCATTGTAGAAGGTACAGTCTGACACCTCCAGGAGGCCTCCTTGAAGAAAGAAACACATCTTTTCCCTAGCTGTTTGGTCCCATGTGATCACTAGTCTGCCAACTGTTAGAGTGTCTCAACTTGGAATTATCAGTGTTACTCCTTCATCTGGCTTCTCCGTCCAGCAGTTGAGAAGTTAATGATGGAAGCAAGGCCAGCCTGTGATTTGAATGCTTCTTACCTGGTTTGTGGTGATGCTTGCCAGTACTCCACAGACTTAGGAAACAGGGCAAAATGGTGAAATATGGGAAAAGATGTGACTCATATGTCAATCAGGAAAAAAAAAATGTTCCTCAACAAAACTGTCACGACAGGCAGCAACTGAGAGGTTGTGAGTGACAGGGGAATAGTCCTGGATCCAGCACAGAAAGTGACCACTACAGGTGGCTCTGGACAACCAAAGATCACTTTCTTCTGTTTTCTTGACATTTGTCCCAGGGTTAGTATTTCAAAACCTTTTCCAGGCCGGATCTGCCAATCAACCACTGTCTTGGCCCCCAACACTTGGCTAAATTGTAAAACAAACAGAGGCATCATTAAACAAAACTGAGAATACTTAATGGCCAATTTTTGTGCCAATACCTTGATGAGAGCCAAATCGAACACTGGTTACACACTATAAACTAAAAATAAATAAGAAAAGGAAAAAAGGGAAAGGGAAGGAAAACTGTGACCCTTGGTAGTATGCTAGAGTTACACGATCAATTCAGATTCAATTCGTAAACCCACGTTTCTGTGGAGGAGGTGGGGATCTGGGTTATCTCCAAAATTTTCTTTATATGATGCCGCACGAAATGATATTTTACATATTCCCTGTTCAACTTTTCTGGAGCAGTTGGCCAGACTCAGGGGGAATTGAGAATTAAACATTAATTTCCCTCATCTTCTGGTTCTTTCAACTAATTTCTCTCCCTGCATTTTCTCTCTGTTCTGAAAGAAACAGGAGTCTGAGTTACACTGTGGAAAGACAGAGTTTCTACAATTTGATGCTGATGCATCCAGGGAGACAGGCAGACTTCAGGTGTTTAGGGAGGCCATCTGCAGCTCTTGAGGCAATGAAACTGGGCTGAGCAGGCAATGGATTCTGGCTTCTTTGCTTCCAGCTGGAAAGACCACTGAGGAAGCCGCACTCGAAATGCTTTCTGCAAAATTGCCTCTATCCAACCCATCTGGTGTTTTCTAGTGAGGGCGAGCCGCCCGAATTGTCCCAGAAACTGAAGAAAGGGCTGCCAGGGTTCCCACCAGAGCGGCATGCAAATGGGGAAGGAAAATGAGACTTGTCTTTTCCAGATGAATCACAGAATGTTGTTCTCATAGTTGTCGCGTATAGCCAGCCGGGGCACAGTGGAATTCAGGATCTGAATACCTTGGGTGGGTAAGGTGGGGATAATAGGGAGATTGTACTCCTTTTCCTTCCTGCACCAGAAAAAGAAAAGCTAGCGGTAACATACAGTGCAGCCTTTGAAACATGTAAACCATAGACCAAAGTCCACTAAATGAAATCACCAAACAAGCACAGCAACTTTTATTTGAAAAGTTGGATAGTGTAGGGCCAAGATGGAATATAAATCTCAAAGGTGTAGAGAAAAGAAAGCATGACAATACCCTGGAGTATGTGCAAAGGAAATGTCAGGGAGCTGAGGAGAGAGAGCAAGGGATGCAGGCGCACCCACCTGCATGGTGCGTTCTCTGGGGACAGGACCCTTGTCTCCTTACCTACTGTTTACCAAGGCAAGCAGGAGAACAAAGGCGCGCGTGTGTGTGTGTGTGTGTGTGTGTGTGTGTGTGTGTGTGTGTGTGTCTGTGTTTCATCATTTTTTGTGTGTTCTGATTGAAGCAAAGTCTCCATGTGGCACACTGACAATGCCCTTTACCCTCCTTTTATCTACCCTGCTCTCTAGACTTGCCATTATTTCTCAGTCCTCACGTGTCGGATCCCTTTCATCTTTTTTTCAGAAATGATTATCTTCAGACCTGCTATGTGAAAAACTATGACATAACACATAACATCTAATCCCTTTCAAAAGGACCTCCTTGAAAAAGTCCATTTTAATATTAGACAGAGGCTATCTTGATGAGTGTTTGTCATGAGTTATTATCACCAGATGTGAGTAAACACATCACAGGGACACTTACTTCAGAGACCCTGAGGCCAGAGGGAGGAAGAAATAGGAGAATTGCATGTGCAATTACCATATAACATGTTTTAGGCCTTTTTTTTTTACATAAGAAAACTCATTTGTTTCCCTTTAGTCCTTATTTACATATAACCTACTTCTAATAGTGACTTGACATATACAATAAAAACTCTTATTCAGGAATAGGCAGAGACGGAATAGCAGAGATGGAGTAGGACATAAATATACTCAAACTCTGAGGCACTTGAGCAGCAAGCATTGCATTCAACTTCCGGGTAGCCTTTGCAAGACTATTATGGGATATTAAACTATTAATAGGGAAAAGCATGATGGTTCATTGAGAAGGAAAAATATTTTTCTTGGAGTTCTAAGACACATTTCACTGTATTTAAACACCTTCATTTAGCTATATAAGCATGAAAAGTAAAGGGAGTCATGGGGAGTGTTTGTGACTATTCTTTGCACATGTGCCTATGTCTGTGCAGGGATGCAAACACTTCCAAAGAACAGCGGGGTCCAGCTGAGCCTGATTACATCTCAGAATTAGCATGGGACAGGTTAAAGCTGTGCCTGCCCGTCCCCTCCCCCAGAACATTATGGCTGAAGTATGGTGGTGAGGAATTCATTCTCAGGAACGCATCAGAAAAAACCTCACCCTGTGTTCCTTTCCTGCAGTCTGTGCTCCAGCAACAGTCAAACTAAAAAGAGACAGGAGTCATTGAAGATAGCTTTCCTTGACCACAGGATCTCAAGAATAGTTCGGACTTGGGCTTTCTCAGGGCGCTTTCAAAGGTAACTCAGAGTCTTCATTCCTTCAGACTCACTACAGTGTTTATTCTTCTTCTAGTGCCCGCCTCATTTCTCTAATCGTTATAAAATACATTTTTCTCTGAGTTGTACATTTCAACCTTGACTCAAAATGCTCTTGTTCAAAGAATTGAATTGTAGAAAGTTTTCTTCTTCCTTTAAGTAATCCATTAATGAAAGTTCTCGGCCTTTCGCATGACTTCAGTGAGGGATTCGGTAATCTCTGCAATCTTATTAAGAGTCTTTTATTAAAGTTTCAAAGCCTAATCCTGGCATGCGGACCCAACGTGCAAAGATGTGACAATAGGCATTCAAGATAAAGTTGACAACCACTAGCATTTCCTGAAGTTGATTAAGCACCAAGAATGTATAATTTCTCAAACAACCCCTTGAGAGTCATAACATCACCCGCCTTGTTTTATGAATTAGTAAACAACTTAAGGGGAGTGAAAACAATTTGTCCATGTAGCCTGTACTATATGAAAGGAAAACTTTGGACACAAGGTGTCTCAAGGTCTATTTCCTTCCCAGATCCATTATCTACCTGAAGTTAGGGCTTTAGTCATCTATATCTATTATCTAGTTCATCTATATTTATATCTATATCTATATTATCTATATCTATATCTTCTATCTATCGTCTATCTATCATCTATCATCTATCTGTCTTCAAGGATTATTAAATTGAACCTGGACAGGTTCATTCTGACTCCTCAAGGACGTCTCATCAGCTAACACATTTTGAAAAGCACTGTAAAGGAAAGTCAAAGGTATTGCCCAATCTGAGGCAAAGCTTAAAAACTTTCACTGATTGCACTAGTTACTTTTTTGTTGCTATGATAAAATACTATGAACAAGGGACATTGTAGGAAGAAGAGTTTATTTGAGCTACTGTTCCAAAGGGGCAAGAGTCCATCATGGCGAGGAGAAATGGCACCAGAACAGAGAGCTAAGTGCTCACATCTTCAAGCAGGCATGAGAAGCAGAGAGCAACTGGAAATCTGACAAGACTTAAGGACTCTCTAAGCCCACCTCCACTGATGAGCCTCCTCCAGCACCATCACACCTCCTGGAACCTCCTGAAACAGCACCACCAACTGGGGACAAACTGTCCAGATATTTGGAGCCTATGGCATACATTCTCATTCAAACCACCACACTGATCATCAAGGAAAACGGCTCTGTTACTCATGGGATTCATTTCTCAACTTTGGACACCTGCAGGGAGGCTGTAGGTTTTATTTCAGAAGTTTGGACATTGAAGTCATGGTGCCCATGTTCAAATCTTACTCTGCCACTAAGCAGCTACGTGACCTTGTCTAAGTAACTTGATATTTCTGATCCTCAGCTACCTTTTCTATAAAAAGAGGACACCAACAGTGCATATCTTAGAAATCTTGTTGAGGACTGAACACGCACTTGTAAATAATGTGTTCAGAAAATACCCATTATGCAGTAAATAATTAATAAGATCAAGTTATCAGTCTTTTTATTTGAAATTATACCATGTATTATTCTTTGGTCATCAACTCATATATTCTTTTGCTCATAAACACATATCTTAGGGAAGGCCAGTGAGTCTAGGGACAGGAAAGGTGATATCATAGATGACCTCTTTCATAAGGAGTCACAGCATGCAAACCCTTATGGAGCTACAAAGGAAGATGCTCTCTTTGTACTTCTGCAAGCATCACTGTGCCTTCTGGCGCCTCACTTGGAGCATCTGAATGAGGGAAACTTTTCCTTGCTTAGTTTCTCTGTTTCACTCTCTCAAACACACAGAATTTAAGATTTTTTTTCTTCTATCTCGTAGTCCCTTTTTATTACACTCCCAAACTTTAAATTTAAAAGACTACCTATGATAGGAATTGTTTGGTGATGTTGATTTATGAGACTTATGCGAAAAGGACCGTTTTTACCAATGCACATATCTATTTGGCAAAGTTGCAGTGATTTATAAAATAAGTCAGGATGGTGACACTCATATAAAAGCAACTTTCATGTGGCAAGTGCAAAGGCAAAAAGAAAACCCGCTACCAGATGAATGACAAAGCCTTGCTATTTTAAGGAGAGTATAAATGCCACCCTCTCTTTAAGTCAAAGTCCACTCTGCAGAATGCTTACCATCTCAGATGGGAGCCTGAGCCAAGCTACTCTTTCCTATTCTCAATCTCTGAAGCTCTGTGTCAAGTAAAGTTTGCCTGTCTTTTCTAATCACTGCTGGTGACACCAAAAAAAAAAACTTGTCCAATCCTTATTAAAGCTCTATGAGTTTCATAGATGTTTCTGTCCTAATAACCTGTGGAAATGGTGGTATCAAGCTTCTTGTACTTTTCTTAGAAGAATATATTCTTCAGATTTTAATATGCAGTATATGAAAACTAGACTAGGGAAACTAAACTCCACTTGTAGTTTGGGGGACTATCATCCTGATGCTTGGCTCAATTATCATTGCACTTGTTTGTTCGTATTGAAATGCTCTATTCCTTATCTCAATCAGCTCTTCTCTCACAGTAGTGGGACTCAATATAACACTCTACAGACCATTATCCAGCTATGTCACCTTCCCCAGATGCACAAACTATGTGGCAGAATGGCTGAAGCAACAAATGACCAAACACTGTCAATAATGAATTCAAATGGGTTCTCTGTGACTAGAGAGCATCACAAGTTAGATGAATGTACATACTACAACTATCCCCAACATTTTATTCTTGTATTCTTCCCACCTGTGTTTGTTAAGGTAGATTTGGCTGTAGCCCCACCAGTGTGTGTTAGCAAAGTTTATTTCCTGCTCATCGTCCATGTTTTCAGCCCATGCTCCATGTTAACTCCTAGAACCATGTTAATGAACTAACCTCTAGCTCAACTCTTGCTAGGCTTATGGCAGAAGGAAAAGATCCCTGATACACTGTAAAATGATACACATCATCCTGTAATATTCTTTTAATCAAAGCAGGACTTTTAGAAGGTATAATCCTTCTATAAGTAGGGGTACCATTCAAAAGGAAAAAAGAATAAGTTCCTTGAGAGACGACTTAAACATCTGTATAATTATCTCTCATAGTAAGCTCAAGCAAAGAGTGCAGGAATCCCTTCAGCATCTGAAAACTCGTCAATGGAATCAGGTGTGAGGAATTTATCTGAGAAAAGTATTATGCAGTTAACAGAACACTGGTTATTTTAAGAAAGGAAGAAGGTAATAAGACCTATTTATCAGGAATACAGGTCAAGAATTTTGGCAAAGCAAGTGCAAGTTAATGACAGATTGAAACTGTTTCCCTCTAAGGAGTCACTTTTGTAGAGGGTGACGGGCATCAGTAAACTAAGAGAGCCCGAGTGCTGCTTAAAACCAAAGCTTCTCCAGCCTCGGCAGTGAAAAGAGCAGTCTTGTGTTTCTGTTGAAAAAGATTCTGACCTCTGTGTGAGTGAGAGAGATGACTGTGGGAGGGAATAATTGTGGGTGTGTTTTGCAGTAAACAGAAATACTAGACATTTTCACATAGACTGAGAATTAATTTTTATTCCAAAAACGGAAACAGCAGCTGAGAGTGGGTGAACATGAATTATAGAGAGAGAGGAGCAGAGAACACTCAGACATGGAAAAGCAAAGTAAGTCGTTGTTGAGGAGTTGAACTGATGGAAGAAATGACATATCAATCAAGGTAAGAGAAACATGTGAGACAAAGAGGGCCAAGCAAGAGAATGTTAGGAGAGCTCGGTCAAGGGAGCATCATTTCCAGTAGTAAAGCTTAGTGAAGCTGAAAGGGGATCCTGAGAAGAGGCATCAGTTTTCTATTCAGCAAACATTTTCATATTGTTTTATCTCTGTCTCTATACCAAGTTCTAAAAATAGAAAGTTGGATAATGCTAAGCCCTGAGTTGAGGAGTTCAAAGTGCAGATGAAGGAGCTTAATGAATATAGAGCTATGAAGTAGAAAATCACCTGAAGACACTGTGTGGCTAGAATGCGTGCAATGAGTGGGGACATCGATGGGAACAGTGGGAAACGGGTGCTGGTGACACCTGCCACTGGTCAGCGGGTAGACACACCAGCACACAACTATTTCTCTTGTCAGGCATGATGGCACACATTTCCAGAACTCAGGAGGCTGGGGTAGAAAGACCAGAAGTTTAGCTCAGCCTAGATTGTGTAGCAAGTTTGAAGGCACCCTAGTCTACATGAGACCTTATCTCAAAACAAAAAAAGAGACATAATTTCTCCTATTCTCTATTACCTTTCTAAGAATGATGATATAGACTGGAGTAGTTGAAGACTCAAGGAGGAGTTTAATCAACAGTGGAGAACTAGAGTAGACATTTTACAAAGTTAAAAGAAGTGAAATGCTATGTCCTGAATTAAGAAGAGGTTTGGGGGTATCTAGGTCCTATTATCATTCCATCTTTCTACACTTAGCATCCTTTTTATTCTGCTCCTGAAAGCATGACAGAAAACCTGTTTCTACAGGAAGCAGCCTTTTCAGTGTCAGGACACTTGAATGTTTGGGAGGATGCTCTCTCACAGTATGATAAAAGCTCACAGATGAAGAGCAAGTGGCACTTCAACATCCTGAAACTATACCCCGGTGAGTAAGGCTGCATAAGGGACTGATTACAGAAGAGAGAAGCAATGAACATTTCCACACTGGAAGTTGAGAGATGCAGCTGAGGGTAAGTGAGCATGAACTTTTGAGAAAAGAGACAAGCAAATGTTAAGAGATGGAAAGGTTGAGAATCTAAGGTTGTGGAAAGAAGGGGGGCACAGGGAGAGTAAGACTAGCAGAGAGAACAAAGCTTAAACAACTGATGGGTAATAAGGGACCAAGGTGAAAGAGAATATATTTTTCATCCATAAAGTTCAGTAGTGCTTTTAGAATTGCAAATATGCATTTAAATTTAATAATACAATTATGGTATATTAAATGTCAAATGACTGTTACAGAAAAGCACTTAAAATTAATACATATGCATGAGATAAATCCTGTCTGGTTGTCAAGGTCTGAATTCAAAGTTACATAAGCCAAGCTTTTTCACTGAATTTCCTTACATCTTAAGGTTGCAAAGATCTATGAATTCCATTGGTATTTAGCAGAGAAGCATGCGAAAAAGCTTAGTTAGAACTCAAAAACTGGTAGGGTATTAAGAGAGCGCAACAGGATCCAAATGCTATTTGAATCCCAAACAAAATGGAAAGCAAATTGGTGTTCATTCAGCTTTCATTATGGCTATCATCACCATTGTTGGTGATCACCATTGTTGGTGATAAGCTGTGGGTCTACCCGTGAATGTGGCTCTGTATTATCAGAGTCCTTTCTTCGTTTTCTTCTTAACTTCCCCCATCCTTCCTCCCTTTCTATAATTGGTGAATGATTGCTATGATTTTAACATTATATTTTAATTATCTTAGGTATTTAATTGCACATATGCATTTACAGTCTTAGTCATAAAAGATATGTAATATACTTGCACACAGGAATGGATAAAACTTTTGCTACCTCCACTATTGTCCCATGCAAAGGTAAGGACTGTATGTGATGACAACATTTTCCTTCAAGGAAATGTTTTCTAGAGCTTGTAGACCACTTCTACATAGATAGCTGTTTTTATAAGAAATACATAATGGGCAGATATTACAAGTGTTCTTCACACGTGTTTACAATGTAGAAATGAACTCAGAGAGAAGTCACAGTCTCCCCATGCTTTGAAACAAATATCCTGAAAGTCTCTGCCCCTTACATGTTGAGGTCAAACTTGAAGTGGAACACGTGGTCTGAACAAACATATTCACCTTGTCTCTTTCCCAAAATGCCAACATCATGGCAGTAAATCAATTTTTTTTAAGTTAAACCCACAAAGACAAAATAGCAGCTATACAGTTTTATATACTGCAAGGCAGATAGACAGGGACTACTGACTCACAGATGGAAGGTAACTTGAACCTAAGGTAATTATGAGGGAAACCAGAGGCAGGCTGACTTGTACCAGAAATTCCCTGTATTTCAAAAGTTAAAGACAACTTAAACAACTTAAAACAAAGAACTTGAAACAAAGAGAAAATTCAGACTGAAGATCCCTCAACTAGTTCTGGATGACAGCGGTCATAGCTGCAAAGCGGCATGAGCCCTTACACGACTCTCATCATGATCTTTAACCTCTGCTCAGTTTGATTCCATCCTCTTTGAAGGGACAGTAGTCTAAAATTCAACTGTAGAATTTCTCTATTATAACGATGTATTTTTAAATGTAAGAAGGTTTTTCAGACTGAAGTGGAGGAAATATACTACAACTTATTATTGTAATAATCCTGTACTTTGGTCTACAAAAAAAACATATGAACTTCTCAACACGAAGATAATAGTAACTCCAAGGTGTTATTCTGCAAGGGCCTCAAGCTCAGCATGTCTCAAACTGAGCACCGTATTCTACTTTTCAAATCAGACAAGCAGCCTGCCAAGTTTCTCTACTGCTTCAATCTTACCGATTTCAGCTAGTTCTGCAAAACAGAAATCTGAAAGTCATCCTCAGTCTATATCACTAATTAGGGAAGAAGCCTTTATTTACTCAAACTGTGAAAATTTTTGTTAAGCCTGAGTCTACCCTTTTCATCTTTATACTTTTCCAATCAAAACCCTTAATGTCTCTGAGATTAGCAAAAAAATTTTGCCCAGTCAACTTCCTTGTCAAATTTCCTTCAAGTTGATGATAAAAGAGATGTTCTTGAAACATCAGGAATACCATTCAGTATCAATAGCATCAAGCACAATGTTAATTACTTTTGTTCAAAAACATCTATCAAAGTACATCCATATGAAAAACACTGCAACATTGCCACATAAATTTTTGAGATTCAGACCTTTGGCTATTTGGTGGAAACCTTGGTTGTATAAATGTATTTATGCACGTAAATGCTATAATTAAATCATAAAAAGTGCTTTAATTAGAAAAACGGCAAAGAGTTTTGGAGATGCATCAAATCACATTTAATTTGTTATGATAAAATATTCGCTTTGTATTTTTAAGCAAGATTATGTCATTGAAGAACATTAAGAAACACATACAATAAGTTCAACTTAATTTCATTGTAGCTCTGTTGCAAAATGAACTATATCAACACCAGTCCATGTCCATTGCCTGGGCCCAAAGTAAACAAGCCTTATCTCTCTTTTGCTTATGTGGCGATGTTACTGTATCCTGACTAATGGGAAACGGTTAAGGTATCATATGCCAGCATTACTCAGTGTGGTCTATATCACAATGACTTACCAAGAAGTGTTTCCCAGTCAAAATTAGATAAGTTTTGGAAGTAAGACTAGGAATATAAAAAGTCTTCTCAAAAGATGAAGTCTCAGCAATGGCGACAGCATGCACAACTCTCACCTAAGCTCGAACCAGAAAAAAAATCCCACAACAGATATGAGGAAGTGGGTAAGACGCTCCAATCCCACCTAAAGAAATTACAGCAACACATGGCTGCTGGGAGGGGCAGAGACAGTCTCTTTCCAGTATGGTATTCTTGTAGGTTAACTAGGATCCAGTGGATAGACCTACACTGAAGGACATTTGGAAACAGAAATTAGACTCTATAGGCCTTATTGCCTTAAAAATATGTGTATATATATATATTAAATAAAGAGTACATTAAATTAGGCAGGGGCAGTAAGAGAAGGTAGAGGTAGGGGAGGGGATCTAAACAATAGCAAATCGTTTTGGGTAAAAATCACAAAAATTCAATTTAAAAAATTCCAGTGATTAAAAAAAATTTGGCAAAGTAATCTTACATGTACTGAACCTAAAAAAAATTAAAACACATTAGTATTTCATCTATATTTAATTAATTTCATTGTTTCATAAAAATACAAATGAGGGCCAGTGAGATGATACAGAGTTAAAGGCACTTGCTTTCCAAGTCTGATGGCCTGAACTGTTTTGTCTTGCTTTGCTTTGCTTTGCTTTGTTTTGTTTTGTTTGGTTTTGAGACAAGGTCTCCCTGTACCCCTAGCTGACCTGGAGCTTGCTATGTAGACAGTCTTGCCTGTTCTCACATAGATCTGCCTGCTTCTGCTTCCCCTCCTGAGTGCTGGCATTAAAGGCTTGTACTACCACAGCAAACTATGATGGCTTGAGTTAAATTCCAGATCTTATGTGGTAGAGTTCCATTATATTCTCATTCCCTCATCATATGTGAACAGCTGAAGGACTCTTAACAGTGTAGACTCAGAAAATGGAAGAAGCTTGGATTGCAGGTCCACTCACGACAGAAGAGTCCCTGGCCCATGAGTCCAGCAGGAAAATTTTCACGAATAAGGACTAAACATTTTAGTGTTAGACTAAAAACGAAAGGCTGTAGGAGGGCAATTTGTTGGGTAACTAGCAATGTTTGCTGCTGAAATGCCAAAAAGGCTCTTCGCTCTTACACTATAACGTTCACATAGTCTTATCTACAGTCACACAGACACACCAGGCATTTTCACACCTGTATTGCTTCACAAATGTCATTTTAATTGTCACCTGAAAATTATACTTGGAGTATTTCCTTTCCTAATTCTACTTATCTCTTTTTACTATATGATTCTGAATCAAAATGAAGTATGACTCAAAACCTTATTTTAATAACATGTCCCCAAATAGAAAATTAAGGTTTCCATGGATTAAAATATAAATCTATTGTAATTAAACCATATTTAAAAAGGTACTAAAAGTTGAAAAATGACAAGAATAAAGTTCTTAATAATGTCTTAGTACAAATCTACATCTAATATATAACATTAATAAAGGCATTAAAACCAGTGAATAAAAATCAGTTTCAGATACTATGTTGGGATAATTAGTTAGCTATTTGGGTAAGGAGAGAACTATGAATCACTTTCAAAATTTTGCCTATGCATTTTAGTGTAAGATTGAAGTACAGAGTTTCAAGGGTAAATAACTTTTTAAATTTTGGCATAAAAAGAGCTTTCTAAGCATAATCCAACATAAAGTAGAGAAATTGTAATTCGAGAAGAACTCACAGGCTTCATTTTCACTCAAGAAACTTGAATTCTAGCAGTGCTTCAGTAAGAAACAAGAAACATCAGTTCAGGATTAAGTAAAGATAGAAATACAAAAAATTTCTTTCTTATTCTATCAAAACTTAAATTTCATGAAGGCAGGAATTGCTTTCAGTCTTTAATCTAGGAACCCTGTAATTTAGATCAGTCCCTAGTAAACATTTAATTGATAAGTAAAGACTGTCTAATTATTAAATTGATCAATCACTAAATCAATATTTAAACATGCATATATTTGCCCACGGCCTTCCATTTTTGTTTTATTAGAGGAACACAATTTAAAAAATTGTATTGTCATACTATGTGAACCTAAAGCTTGTCAATAAAAGTTTTCAGTATTCATTAAAGTTTAAAATACTCCTACTTTTTGGATAAAAATATTCAAGTATAGGAAATACTATAGAGAATAAAAATACTAACAGTTTACCAATATGTATTTGTTTTACAGAAGCCACTTATAAACTGAGTCCTTTCTACTTAAAATTAAAGGAAATAGTGCTTAAACTTTGATCAAAAAAACAAAGGAAAAATAAATCAGTCCCTCACTGATTAATAGCAACATAAGAACAAACCTCAGATGCAGCCAACAATCACAGACATCTTCTGGAAATCTTTTGTACATGTCTGGCACAGCCTCAAAAATTATTAGACTTCAAAGAAGTTTGGATGGTTTGACTGACCCAGACAAATACAAGATTATTGAAATAATCCTAAAGATGACTTGCAGATCAGAGAGTAAAAACTATGGGTTGCAGGGCAAAAATTGTCCATTGCTTTGTTTTGTAAATAAAATTTTCTTGAAGTAAAATTACAATTTATTTATTTATTTATGGATTGCCTGTGGCATTTTCTGTGCTACAATGGCAGGTTAGTAATGAGGATAAAGGTCATACAGCCCAGAAGGCTCAAATATTTATTTTCTGGCTCTCCACAGAACAAATTTTCTAACATTTAAAGTTCATATTAGAGCTAAAAGATGGGTATTGTAAAGTAAGTATTAATAATATCATAAATAATCTAGAAGCTGATGGATTTGTTACTCTCATTTTGTTTATTTTAGTTCTTGGTTTATTTTCTATTTTTATCTTCCTTCTGCTTGGATATGATATTTGTTATATTGGTAGTGTGTCTTGATTTCCTTCTCTTTCTCTTTTGTATATCTGATTTGGGCATTTTCTTTGTGATTACAATAAAGCTTGTATGAAACATTTTATAGATAGACTGTTTTAAGCTGATAAAACTTTCATTTAAACACATACAATATTCCTATACTATAAATTCTCTACCCACATATTACTAATATCATCAATCTAGTAGAGAATTCTTATTATTAGTTATTTTTATTTGTTTGACTTTTGACATTGTTCTTCAGTTAGAGATGACTCTTATCACTATAGAATTAGATTCTGAATTTGTTGTGTTCTTTCTTTTACAGTGAGTTTATTTTATTTTCATGTTCCTATTTAATATTCATTTATTTCAATTTGAAGAGCTCCCTTTAACATATTTGGTAATACAAGTCTAAAACTGTCGCTATTTCCCTGAGAAACTCTGATCATTTTGGGAAGCCTGGCCAGGTTTGGCATTCCTAACTGATGGTTCGTATTTCTCTCAGCACTCTACACAGACTGGAGCATTCTAACCCTGACTTTCAGCACTCTACACAGACTAGAACACTCCACTCCTGACTTGCTAGGTTTCTGTTGAGAAATATGTTGCTAGTTTTATGGCAGATCCTACGTTTCTGATAAACTGTTTTTCTTTTGCTCTTTAAAATTCTGTCATTGTCTTTGACTTTTGAGTTTAATTATAAGGTATTTTAGATCTATTTGTATTTAATCCATTTGGGATCTTCAGCATTCATGGGTGCGGATGTTCATTTCTCTTTCTAGATCTGGAAAGCTTTCTGTCACAATTACTTTAAGTAATTAAGTAATTCTCTCTGTGTGTTTTTCTAAATCTATCTCTGAATACATTCATTGGTTTCATGGCATCCCATAGACCCTATACACTTTCCTCTTATCTATTTATTCAACTTTTCTCTTTGCTTTGTCTCTCTCAGTACTTTAAATGATTTGTTTGAGCTCCCTGATTCTTTGTTGTATTTTGAGATTTCTTTTGAAGTTCTCTCAATATTTTCAACTTAATGTATAAGTTCTTCACCTCTAATTTTTTCTATTTCTCTTCTTTATTGGGTTTCTAAATACATTCTAGTTTTCTGCATGTAGTGGTCTTCCTTGCAGATGTTCATGTAAGTTCTCTTGTAACTCACTGAGTCTCAGGTTATATTAAATCATTTTTCAAGAAGTTCATAGCCCTCCATTCCTCCAGGGTCAGTAACCAGTGATGTGTTTTGTTTCTTCAATGTCATATTTTTATCATTAATGTGATTCTTGTGTCTTTGTGTTGAAATCTGAAAATTTAAAGGAGCAAACAACACTTACAACCTTTCCAGACTGGCTACATAATAGAAAGTCTTTCCCCAGTAAGCTCATCCAGAGATTATGAGTAAGTAGCCTCCAACAGTCTGTGGATAAACTTCCTATTTAAGTCCTTGCTTAGGCAGGCCTGGTGCTTGGATCAGTTGAGTGTGCATGCCTAATGCCCATAGATCTTAAGGGATCCTATAAGGGGTCTATCAGAAATGGTACATACCAATAAACTCTCAATTAAAGGAAATGTTCATTTCTATATTCATAGCCCTTACCAAGACTTAATCATAAAGAAACAAAAAAACCCATAACAATGGGAAATAAGCAGGTTTTACCAAAACCACCCAGTGAAAAATCCCAGGAACTGGGGACTCCCTCAGGTGCTTCCTTTTAAGCATTCAAAGAAAAATTAATGATAATATTTCTCAAATCCTTTCAAAATTGAAGAAGAGAAACTTCCAGACTCATTTAGCAAGACCAGCCTTAATATAATATCAAAGCCAAACAACACTGGATGAATGCAAAGAAAATTACAACCCAACATTCTTGATAAACATAGAGGCAACAATTTTCAACAAAATACTAGCAAATCAAACTCACAGTACATTGAAAACATCATTCACTATGATCAAGCATGATTTATTCCTGAAATACAATGATGATCTAATATACATAATCCAGTGAATGTGGAATACATTAACATAAAAAAGGCAAAACCCACATGATCAACTCAACAGGAATATAAAATATGTTTAGCAAGTTTAACCATATTTTAAGACAAGAAAACTATGAAGTCATCTAAGCATGAATAAACTCCAATTGTTGTAGTAGGCTACATTGCTATGAGGCATCCCTAACACCATATTCACTGTTTAAAAAACAAAAGTTGTTTTTTTTTAAAAGAAAATTTAATTTATTATTTTTATTTTGTGTGTTTGAGTGTTTTGCTTGCATATGTGTAAGTGCACCCGGGTCGTACAACGACTGCGGGGATCAGAAAATGGTGTTGGATTCCGCTGGAACTGGAGTTACAGATGGTTGTTAGTCACCATGTGGATGCTGGGAATCGAACCATGGTCCTCTGCAAGAGCAGTCAGTGCTCTTAACTGCTGAGCCATCTCTTCAGTCCCTAAAAGACAAAAATTTTATTTCAGAACAAAGATTTTCTTTATACAAGCTTTATTTTTAATATTATAGCAGATGAGAAGTTGGTGGCTTCATGCAATTGTTCTTTTTAATTTCCAACAGTTTTAAGTGTTAGAAAGTTCTTTCTAATCTTGAATCCACATCTGTTTCTATATACTTTCCATATATGTACCCCAGTTCTGCCTGCTGGACCCAAACAGAGCAAGCCTGCTTCCTGTTGCACATGACAGCACATCAAATATTTATTGACAGTTCTCATGTCATCACTGTTTTCTCCAGGCCAAACTCCCTCAGGTCCTAGCTGTCTCAGAATCAATGGAGTATGGCAACACTGATGATTTTCCCTTCATTTTAAAAGCTGCTAACACCTGCTTCAGATACCAAATGGTAGTAAAATAAATAAAATCCTGGTCAGCCATTACACCTGGGGTTCCCTGGCATGTAATAAGATTGGGTGGCATATGGAGAGGCAGATGACAATCTTCAAAGTCAGATCATTGTTCTGGCAGTCATGTGGTTCATCTCCACTCTCGCAGCAAGGATGCTTTTCTTCCCTGTGTACATTGGGATTAAACAATCATAATAAGGGATTTAAAATTAGTAACTTATTATAAAGCAAATATTTTTGAGCAATATAGGTCAGGTCAAAAGAGTCATGAAATAGAAAATGTGTCTGAAGGTCATATTCTGTTCCAAACTTAAGTTACTTCGAATTGTCCAACCCAGCTGTTGGCATCATAGGTGCAGAGCAGCAATGAATGTCTGCATAAGACTTCTACATTCTTTAATAGATAGAGGAGGCCCCCAAGGCATACCTCCCTTCCTGAAGCGCTATTGACTGTTACTGACAGCTACCACAGGGATTGTCATTTTTTTCTCTCTCTCTTCCCAACTAGAAAGGAAGAGGGATAACAGAGGGTAATTAAGGGGTGGGGAGAGTGCGTATAATCACAACATGTGTGTGAAATTGTTCCCTAAAGCCAGCAAGTAAAAAATAATCTTGGGAATAAAGAACTTCTTAAGGAAACGCAAATAACACTCACCATCCCCAGTTAACTCCTCCTTATTTCATAGTGGCCTCTGGACTCACTTATAGAAGGAAAGTATCAGGAAAACATTTCTTCCCACTGCTGAGAAAAGCATCACAAGGGTTAGATAGTGTGGCAATCATATTGCTATTGCTCTTTTGGTTTTCATGGCCAACACAGCTTCTAGCCATGCTCAGTTTTTGCCCTACCAACTAGCAACCTATAAGCCCTCTGAATGATGTGTTTAATGACGACATCGATTTAGCAGAATTGTATACTGTTTGTTCCTTCTTCAAAGAATTCCAAATATCCCTTAGGAGAAAAGACCTCAACTTTATCATGATTAATTTATAGTGGTCAATGGTGGCGTGCATGAAAATGATGTCTGTCTGGTAGACTAATCTAAAGATCTGTATATACATATAGTATAACAACTTCATGTGAGCATATTCAAAACCTTATAATGTCAGCATAGCTCTTGACAAATGAGTACAAGCAAGTGGGCAATAGTGAGGTCTGAATTACAGTGTTACATGGACAGTTCTTTAATCTTTTCACTTCCAAACGTGTCGTGGGATATCACTGATTTCTCTTTTCTCAAAATCTCTCTCTTTCTCTATGTCTCTCTCTGTCTCTGTCTCTCTCTTTCTCTTGGTTTCTACACAGTATATTTTGCTATCATTTTCATCTATTTCAGATTTTTCAAAGTTGTTCTCCTGGATGTCCGAGAGTTTCTCTTCTCTAGTCACATTTATTCTCTATTGTAATCTTAACTGTTATCATAGATTAACATAAACTCAAGTTATCAGTGATTCACTAGCTTTTCTCTCCAGATACTATCCCTACCCTACGTTGCAATTCTTTATTGAATTATGCTCTTTACATATTTTACTTGAATGTTAATTATCTCAAGTTGAATATACTCACCTCAGAGAAATTGGTTTCTACTCAGTTTTCTATGTAAAGAAAACAGTACCAAAACAGTGTCCTAAAAGCCAAAGCCTTAGGCACATTCTCTCAATGCTGACTTCTTCCTGTCTGCCTCTAATATATCAGAAGGTTCTGTTCCTAGACTTCCTAAACATGACACACATGAGATACCTCTTCTTAACTCTTCCTGTTATCATTTGATTCTAGTCCTGATCCATCTCTGTTACCTGGACTAGACTTTGTAGATAGTCTGCTTTCTTCTACTCTTCCCCCACATAATCCATTTCTCATACTTCAGATACACTAACCTTTTACAAAAGTTAATTTGGCACCCAGGCAATATACTCATACACACCATGTCATGCAAGGCCAATGAGGCCGGAAGAGGGCATCAGATTCCCTTGGGACTAGGGTTGAGAAAGGTTTGTAGCCACCACGTGGGTGCTGGGAACAGAACCCAGGTCCTCTGCAAGAGCAGTCAGTGCTCTTAACCACTGAGCCATCTCTCCAGCCCCAAATAAAATATATATGCATATATATTTTTTAAATTATTTACTTAATAACCACA
This sequence comes from Nannospalax galili, assembly GCF_000622305.1. Taxonomy (NCBI): domain Eukaryota; kingdom Metazoa; phylum Chordata; class Mammalia; order Rodentia; family Spalacidae; genus Nannospalax; species Nannospalax galili. The sequence continues at coordinate 4,032,553 of NW_008330570.1, forward strand.
TGATTAGAAGAAGCATTTCATTACAGCATTAACATATTTAATAACAATTTCCAGAGCAAAGATACATCTGTTTCAAAACTGGCTGTAAATGTTTAGGTTCACAGTTGAATTAATACAGTTATACAATATTGGACTCAGTATAAACTCTATAAGACATAAAATTGAATGAGATTTTAACCTTTAAAAAAGATCTCCATTTCATTTTAAAATATACTGTTTCATACAGAAAAACTCATTTTTAATGCTAAGACTTAGATGTTTGTACATACATCTCTAATCTCTATGTATCTGATTATTATTAGTTACAGTCAGTTACACTTGGATCCTTGGCACTTGAGTATAGATATAAAGTCATCGGATCAATTTCAGTGGTAATGTTTTTCCCCTTTACTAGTTAACATGAAGCATATTTTTATGCTTCTTCCTCGAATATAACTCATCTTTTTTATTTGTTGATTTCTTTGTGTATATTTCATACATAACATCCCAAACAATCTTATTTGTCTATATACCCACATCCCAAATGGCACCCTCCCATAGCCCCCATCCTCCACTGGAGCCCATATACTCTGTCATCCCTGTTACTGTCCACTGTGTTGTTGGCACCGCCAGTCATTCCCTGGTGTTTATCCATCTGCTGATTCTAGTCAGCCTACCTAGAGATCCTTGTTTTAGGAAGATCAGCTCTTCCTCATCTAGCAGCAATCAGTTGACAATAATCCTTTAGAGAAGATTGGGGTCTGCTGTTCATTTTCCCAGTTCTATGCTGAGTTACTGTCTGGGCGTCTCTTGGGTCACCCTGGCCAGCAACTCAAAAGAAGATATCACCTGTCTGGCATTGTGTCTTGTTATGTAGCCCTTAGCTATGCACATGGACTCTTAAATAATTATATTGATCCCTTTAATCTTTGGTTATGTTTTCCTTTTGGTTGTCTAAGACCATGCAGTTGGCCCAGCTAAATCAATTTATTTTTACTCTTAAGGTCGTTTGAGGATCTGTTCCTCAGGGGTCACATGGGCTTTATTTTAAAACAAAAGTTAATTTGGATCGTGCCACTACCTGCCTAAAAATACTTTATTCATTCCCCAAACTTTGATCCTCACATGCCAATAGGACCTTATGTCATGTAGCCTCTGGTTGCCTCCCTGACTTAGGGGACTGCAGTCTCTTCTTACTTGTAGTGCCTTAGTCACACCGGCCTCCTTGAGCATTGAAGGGCTCACTTGGCCTCAGCACTTTCAGTTACTATTTCTCTGCTGGCAGCTCTGCCCTACACCCGCCCCCATACCTAGTTCCTGCTTATCATTCAGGCTGTTCCTTATGAGAAACCTAGTGTATAAGATATGCAGCATTCTTGACACTGAGAATGCCCCTCTCACACATCCAGCCAGAAAGGACATCACTGACCCACCTGCTGTACTTCCATTTTTCTCACTGTGTTTGCACCAAAATCATGCCTCTCTTAGCCAATGATCAGGACTGCCAGAGACACATCTTTAAAAACTCAGGATGCCCACAAAGTTATCTTTGTATGAAGACTCTCGGACAGTGTTGGCTAACTGAGGCTGCACAGCTTTCTGTAACACTTGTTTTTAGACTTTCTTCTCTTTCATTTAAGATCATACTCACATCATGCCAATATTCTCTCCTATCCCATATCCCTTCATACTTTTTGCAAGCAGGCAATTCATCTATAAAGCCCTTGCAGTCTTATAGTCTTCTTTATCTGTGCTTCTTAGAAGTCATAGACCAGGATAACATAGACATATTATCTTATGACATAAGTGACTTTTTAAAACATATACATGACTGATAATAACTTCCAAATCATTGATGTTGTGACTCCGTTCAGCTCCCATAGCATGAATATCCTCATTTCATTCATGAGAAGCTGTGTCAGAATGAACAAATTGACTTTGTCAAGGGTCACAGTAAGTGAGTATGAAATAAGGGTCTGGCTCCCAATTCTAAACTCTTATCATCGTATTTTCCTCATGACTCTCATGTTCCTACTTTATACCAAGGAAGGTTTCAGAGATGCCAAAGACTGAAAACTCCACCACATCTGTATCCAATTTATGCTCTCAGGGTTCGACTTTGGTTATATCTGACCTTGGGGTCATCCATCTAGTTAGGAAGGACAGAATGCTTAACATTTTTATTATACATGGCATTCATCTCTGGAAGTAACACAAATATTCTTTACATTATGCAAATGCATTTCCTCCTGACCTCTCATTATTTTAGTGAATCACATCTCCCAAATGTCAATGTCTTTGTCAGCAATAGGGTGCGTGCTGGCGAAGGGAAGAGACTAAAGCCTCAGCCCGTTAGCAGGACTGTCAGCAGTAGCTTGTGATCCTGCTTCTCTGGTTTGAGCAGCAAATCTCCAGAAGAGAGACCGTCCTCCTTTTTATAAAGCCAGAAAACTGGATCCACCTGCTTCTCCAAATGCCCAGCAGAATTGCTGCTGGCTCTTTGCAAGGGTCATTTTAGCACAATGTTCCAGCAAAAACTTTCTCAAGATGATAACAAATTCCAGGAACACTGTAGAGTGGCTCCCCTGGCTCTCAAGAATAACAAAGTAGCAGGAGACCTCAAAAGCACCCCAGGCTCTAGACATGTCCTACTCCATGAGTTCAGGTGGGCATACCGTGACTTTCTATGGAAACACCTAAATATACCAATGTAACATTCATATAAACTTTGCATCACTTCTACTAATAATGCACTTTTACTTTAAAATTTTATATTTAGGTGTGCTCTCATTTGATATACAGGCATAGCAGGAAACTATTTGTTGAATTAAAATTAAGAAGAAAAAAAAACCTGCCTGCTGTCAAAATAATAAGAAAAGTACCATGTAGTTAAGGGATAAATATATGGTATGGTTTTAAAATATTGAGACTTATTTTCAAGAGTAGCTAAAAAATACATACGGATATTGCTTTTTTCTTAATGCACATTGATTATTAATTTTATTATTCTTATTACCTATTTAGGATGTATCATGTTTTTTAGAAAGAGTCTGGTAATATATGAAATGCTGTCTAGTCGGAAGGCCAGCATGGTTGGAGGGGGAACAATAGAAAACCCACCTTGCTTCCTAAGGGGTTCTTATCAGGAGATGGATCCTGGGGAGGGAATCTTTTCTTCAGTGATGTGGTCCCTGGTAAGCCTATGCGTATTTGGACATCATTAATTGGACATTATGTCTTTAAAAAGGGACATAAAGTTAGAAAGGTGGACATGTTTGGAGGGTCCTCCAGGAGGAGTTTGAGGAGGGAAAGAATGCATATGATCACAATGCATCTATGAATTCCAAAAGAATATACAAAGAGCATTAAATATTAAAATTATTAAGACAAAAACATGTAATGGCACTATTCTAACATTGTATCAAATTTGATTTTCTGATGATTTTATATAAAGGTAATTCACATATACGGCAATCCTTTTTGCAGAAAAAGGAAACTGCAATGCACTGAAGTGAACAAGCTTCCTTAGATTATATACATGCTTGTTTTCTGAGAAGGGACTAGACTCTAGATTTGTTGGGTTTTAATTCATTCCTTGTACTTACCAAGCTTCCTATTTATCAAGCAAATCTCTGATCACCATGATATACATGCACTTGTTCTTTTTATTTTATTTTTAATTATGTGTGTGTGTGTGTGTGTGTGTGTGTGTCTACATATTGGATGTGTAGACTTGGATGGAGTACCATCAGAGGTCAGAAGTATCGGATGCCCTAGAACTTGAGCTGCAGGCAGCTTTGTGGATATTGTTAATCAAAGGAGTGTCCTTTGAAAGAGCAAAGAGAGCTTCTAATTACTGGGCCCTCTCCAGCACCACAAATTGATTCTTTCTAAAAATATATTTATTTGTTTGTTTGTTTATTTATTTATTTATTTATTTATTTATTTTCTGTGTATGAATGTATTGCCTGCATGTATGTAAGTGCACCCATATCATGTAGTGTCCACAGAGGTCAGGAGAGGGTATTGAATCCCTTGGAACTGGAGTTACCAACGGTTGTTAGCTGCTTTGTGGGTCCCGTGTCCTCTGCAAGGGCAGCTAGAGCTCTTAACCACTGAGCCATCTCTCCAACCCCTGCAAATTGGTTCTTAACAGTGTAGCTCATATCTAACTAACCATAGGATATGCCAAAACAATATTTTGGAAGGGCTCTGTTTTTATATTATTATTGATGTCCAAACAGCTTCAGACACTTCTTATCAAGAAGTTTAGAAAAAAATATGTCTTCACATACAGTTGAAGATAAACATATAAGAATGTTTAAGATTTATATACCTTAAAAAACAAAGTTTAGGGAAAGCCTCAGTGTTAGAGATAGCAAGCATGTCAGTATGTACAGAACAGAGGTGTCGACAAAGACAAGAAGTGTCAGGAATGCCAAATGTGGGACTCTTGGAGGTTTCCTAGAAAAATAAAATTCCGACTACATGAACTACACCTCAGTGGAAAGGCCAAATTACAATAAATGTTGACAATTACACAGACTGTAGCACTATTCAAGTATTTAAATTTCTATCCAGTTTTTTATTTGACTCATTCTAGTGACCAGGGCTTCTGTGTCTTGCATTCAGTGCAGGTCTCCATTCCTTGTAGTGCAGGTGTCTATTCCTTTTGTCTTCTAAGCAAGTCTAGTCATCCCTTCTGGGAATGTAGTTTTTCCAGTAGGCATTCATGCACAGTGTAGACTTGGGGACCATGTGCTTGTGAGTTTGTTTTGCATCAATTTGACTGGGATGGTTAGTTTCTGTCAACTAAACACAAACTAGAGTCACCTGGAGAAAGGGAATCTTAACTGAAGAATTTCCTCCATCAGATTGGGCTGTGGGCATGTGAGGCATTTTCTTAATTGCTAATTGATATAAGAGGGTCCAGACCACTGTGGACAGTGCCATTCCTGAGTCCAAGCTACATAAGAAAGGCAGCTGAGCAAGCCAGAAGAAGCAAGCCAGTAAGCTGCATTCCACCATGATCTCAGCTTCAGTTGCTGATTCCAGGTTCCCACTTCCAGCTCCTGCCCGGACTTCTCTCAGTGATGAATTGTGACTTGGGAATTGTTAGCTGAAATAAATCCTTTCTTCCCCAAGTTTTTTTTTTTTTAATCACAGCAACAGAAAGCAAACTAGAAAACTGACAAAATAACTGAGAAAAACAACTTAAAGGAAGAATTTGTATTTGGGTTCATGGTTTAAGAAGTTGTAATCTATGACACCTATGGCTGCATTACTTTGAGCCTAACAGTAGGCAGAATGTCATGGTGGAGGAAGTGTGTGGCAAAGGAGGCTACTTGCCTCAGGGCAGACAGGAGGAGAGAAGGTTGGGAGAGAAAGAGGGAAGAGTAAGAGAAGGAGGAAGAAGAAAAGGAAGAGGAAGGAGGGGAGGAAGAGTACACCTTTCAAAAGTATAGCCACAGTGGCCCACTTCCTCCAGCCTAGCCCTACCTCCCAGTAATGCCACCATATTATGACTTCATCAAATGACTAATCCATTGATTAGATCAAAGCCCTTAAGATTCAACTACTTTAAAATGATTAAATCTACTATCTGGGGATCTTCATCCTACATTGACTTCTTGAGTAATATTTCCTATCCAAACCCTAGCTATATGGCCTTCAGAGCTCTTCTGGACAGAAGTGGCATTGCGTGAACCACTGAAGAAGGAAGCTGAGAGCCACTGAAATAAGCACGGAGAAAGCTTTTGACCGGAAAGATGGTAAACTGTACTATGTTCAGAAAGAGGAAATTTGAGAGGTTTAAACTGGCAATGAACGAAAGAATGAAAGAAGTTCTGTACATTTAGTGTTTTCACTATATGTCGTGGGGAGTTTCTTTTCTGATCCTATTTGGTATTCTATATGCTTCCTATATTTGTGTGGGGGTGTCTTTCCTCAATTTTGGGAAATTCTCTACAACAATCTTGCTTAAGATCTGGTCAACACCATTAACCTGAAATTCTTCTCCTTCTTCTATTCTTGTGATCCATTGATTTGGTCTTTTCATGGTGTCCCACATCTCTTGCATATTCCATTCCTGTATATTTTTAAATTTTTCATAATTTTTGCTTGAGTGGTCCAATTCTTCAACTTTATCTTCCAGTGTTGATATTCTGTTTTCCATTTCATTCATTCTAGAGGTGAGGCTTTCCCCTGTTGTTTCAAGTTGGCTTATTGCGTTTTGCACTTCTTCATTTCTACCTGAGTTTTCTGCAATGTTTCTATCTCTTTTGTGAATTCATTCAGAAGTTTATCCCTATCTTCTTTTAGCTCTTTGATTTGTTTGTTCGTGTGTTCTTTAAACTTGTCAAATTCCTTGAGCATGTTTATGATTGTTCTTTTAAATTCAGTGTCCTGGGTTATCTCTAGGGGGTTCTTCTTGTGGAACTCTTCTACAGGATTGGTGGGGTTTGGTGGCGATATAATGTTTTGGCTTTCCATTTTATTATTTGTTCATTGTGGTTTTGGCATGTGAATTTCTTTTGTTGTTTATGATTCTGATAAGAGAATTAAGTTCAAGTATGCTTCTGTTTTTATTATCTGGGTGCCTAGATTCTTTCTTTATTGGTTATGTAAAACTGGTTGGTACAGGATTCAGCTTCTCTCAGGTTTATTTTGGAGGGAACTGATGGCTTCAGATCAGTATTCAGGGGTACCCACAGAAGCCCAATTCAGGTTCCAGTCAGGTACACTCAGGCGTCATTCACCACGTGGAGGCAGGATCCAGGCTGTCACAGGCAGTTCCATGCATTGTCAGCCCTATGCCAGAGGGAGGCCAGAGGGTGGCCAGAACTCAGCACTCTTTGGTGGTCTGCTGAGATCCCAGCCGCTACACTGATGGATGTCTGAATCCACCTTCTCAGGCTGTCTGCTAGGATCTCAGCCTTAGCCTACCAAAGCCAGATCTGACCTGGAGCCTTTGGAGGGGTCTCATAAAATCCCAGGTAGTGGGATGGTATGGTGCAATTAGAGGAAGCTCACTACCACGTGGGGGCAGTATCGGGGGCTGTCAGGCAGTCCCCTGGGTTCTCAGGCCTTCTGGTAGTTGGAGGCCAGAGGGAGGCAAGAACCTGGCACTCTCTCGAGGTCTGCTGAGCTCTGAGAAAGCAGCAAAAGAAAAACAAGTCACATACAAAGGAAAACCCATTAGAATTACAGCTTACTTATCAATGTAAACTACGAAACCCAGAAGAAACTGGACCAAGGTATTTCAAGTTCTACATGACAATAGATGCCAGCCCAGAATACCATGCCCAGCAAAAATGTCTAGTATAGTTGAGGGGGAAAGAAAAATCTTCCATGATTTGAATAGCCTGAAAGAATACATGTCCACAAAACCAGCCCTTCAAAGAATATTTGAAGCAATACAGAGAGAGGAGAAAGAAAGAACTATACCCCAGGGGCAACAAAAGAAAATAAACAAAGATATAATCTTTGAAACACAAAGTTACACAGAGAACACAAACAGATATCAAAATGATGGCAACCAATACACACCTTTCAATAATAACTTTAAATATCAATGGACTGAGCTCCCTAGTCAAAAGACACAGGCTAAGCAAATGGATTAAGAAAAAAAATCCACCTCTTTGCTGTCTGCAAGAAACCCATCTCACCTTCCAAGACAGGTACCACCTTAAGGTAAAAGGATGGAAAAAAAGTATTCCAAGCAAATGGCCCTAAGAAACCAGCAGGGGTGTATTTCCAATATCTGACAAAATAGACTTCAAAGTAAAACTAATCAGGAAAGATAAGGAGGATCACTTCATTCTGATCAAAGGAACAGTTAACCAAGAAGATATTATAATCCTTAACATTTATGCACCAAATTCTGGTGCACCCAAATTCATAAAATCAACACTATAGGACTATAAGACAAAGGTTAAGCAAATGGATTAAGAAACAAAATCCATCTCTTTGCTGTCTGCAAGAAACCCATCTCACCTTCAAGGACAGGCACTACCTAAGGTAAAAGGATGGAAAAAAATATTCCAAGCAAATGGCACTAAGAAACAAGCAGGGATTGTAATTCTAATATCTGACAAAATAGACTTCAAAGTAAAACAAATCAGGAAAGATAAGGAGGGTCTCTTCATTCTGATCAAAGTAACAGTTAACCAAGAAGATACTATAATCCTTAACATACATGCACCAAATTCTGGTGTATCCAAATTCATAAAAACAACACTATAGGACTATAATACACAGATTAACCCCAATTCAGTAATAATAAGGTACTTCAATACTCCACTATCTCCATTATACAGGTCAACTCAACAAAGAATAAACATAGAGACATCTGAATTAAATGATACCATACATCAAATGGACCTAAGAGACATCTTTAGATCATTCCACCCAAACACCAAAGAATACACTTTGCACTCAGCACCTCATGGAACTTTCTCAAAAACTGACCACATACTGGGCCACAAAATAAACTTCAACAAATACAAAAATATTGAAATAATTTCATGCATTCTATCGGACCACAAAGCAATAAAGCTCAAAATCAACACTGGACAAAGCCCTAGTCACTACACGAACTCATGGGAATTGAACAACACACTCCTAAACAATGAGTGGGTCAAAGGAGAAATGAAGAAAAAAATAAAAGAATTCCTGGAATTCAACAAAAAGGACAATACAACACAACACAACCTCTGGGACACATTAAAAGCAGTCCTAAGAGGGAAGTTTATAGCTCTAAGCAACTACATTAAAAAATTAGAATGAGTCCAAATAAATAACTTAACACTGCAACTCAAGGCACTGGAAAGGCAAGAACAAATGAAACCCAAACCGAGCAGAAGAGAAGAAATAACAAAAATCAGAGCAGAAATTAATGAAATAGAAACAAAGAAAACAATATAAAGAATCAATGAATCTAAGAGCTGGTTCTTTGAAAACCTAAATAAGATAGAAAGAACCTTAGCCCAGTTAACAAAAAGAAAGAGCAAATCCAGATCAACAAAATCAGAGATGAAGGGGGAAACATCATAACAGATACCCAAAAGATCAAGACTATTATAAGGGAATATTTTAAAAACCTATACACTACTAAATCTGAAAGTCTAAAAGAAATGGATGGAGATCTGAAATCATGGGAACCGCCAAAGTTAAACCAAGAAGAGATCAGTTTAAACAGAACCATAACATATAAGGAAATTGAAACGGTAATACAAAGCCTCTAAACTAAAAAAAAAGCCCAGGCCCAGATGGGTTTATAGCAGAATCCTACCAGACATTTAGAGACCTCCAATCAATGCTACTTAAGTTATTCAGAATGATAGAAACAGAAATCCCAAATTCCTTCTATGAAGACAGCATCACTCTAATACTTGGTAAGACAAAACCAAAAAAGAAAACTATAGACCCATATCCTTAATGAACATAGATGCAAAAATTCTCAACAAAATACTTGCAAACCTCATATAGACCCACAAATAAAAAAGTCATCCACCATGATCAAGTCGGCTTTATCCCACAGATGCAGGGATAGTTCAATATACGCAAGTCAATAAACATCACTAATCATATAAACGGACTCCAAGACAAAAACATATTGTCATCTCAATATATGCAGAAAACGCTTTTGAAAAAATTCAGCATGCATTTATGTTCAAAGTCCTAGAGGGAATTGGACTGGAGGGAACATACCTCAACATAATTGAAGCAATATGTAACAATCCCACAGCCAATATCATTCTAAATGGAGGAAAACTGGAACCATTTCCATTTAATTCAGGAACCTGACAAGGATGTCCACTATCTCCACTACTTTTCGACACAGTGCTTGAAACTCTTGCTAGAGTAAAAAGATAGGAGAAAGAAATTAAAGGAGTACTAATTGGAAAAGAAGAGGTCAAGCTATCACTTTTTGTAGATGATATGATACTATACCTAAGTGATCCCAAAAGTACCACCAGAAAACTCCTAGAACTGATCAACACTTTCACTATAGTGGCAGGTTATAAAATCAACCTACAAAAATCAGTAGCCTTTCTACATACCAGTTAGAATCAATTGGAGAAAGAACACAGGGAAATGCTCCCACAATTGCTGCAAAAAATAAATTTAAATATCTTGCAATAAATCTGACCAAAGACACCAAAGAGCTCTACAATGAAAATTTTAAATCATTAAAGAAAGAGATTGAGGAAGACACCAGGAGATGGAAGGAGCTCCCATGTTCATGGGTTGGAAGAATTAATAATATGAAAATGACCATCCTACCAAAAGCCATATATAGGTTCAAAGCAATCCCAATCCAAATCCCCATGACATACTTGACAGAATTAGAATAATCTATCCTTAAATTCATGTGGAGGCACAGAAGACCACAGATAGCCAAAGCAACCCTGAGCACAAAGAGCGACACTGGGAGGATTACTATAACAGATCTTAAAGTACACTACAGAGCCATAGTCATAAAAACATCATGGTACTGGCACAAAAACAGACACACAGATCAATGGAACATCATTGAAGACCCAAACCCGAGTACATGCAATTTCAGCTACCTGGTATTTGACAAAGGTGCCAAGAACACACAATGTAGGAAAGACAGCATCTTCAACAAATAGTGCTGGCAAAACTGGATCTCCACCTGTAGAAAAATGAAACTAAATCCTTGTCTTTTGCTTGCACAAAAGTCAACTCCAAATGGATCAAAGATCTCAATGTGAAACTGGAACTGTTAGAGGAAAAAGTAGGGAAAATGCTTCAAGATATAGGCACAGGCAAGGACTTTCTGAATAGGACTCCAATTGCTTTGGAAATAATGTCAATAAATTAAAAATGTGTCCTCAGGAAACATTTAACTGTGTGAAGAGATAGCTTACAGAATGGGAGAAAAATCTTTTATGAAAAGAAAACCCACAGAGTGGGAAAAATCTTCACCAGTGACACATCTGACAGAGGTTTAACATCCAGAATATATAAAGGACTCAAAAAAACCATGAATTGAGAAACCAAATGACTCAATGAAAAGAGGGGCTAAAGATCTAAACAGAGAGTTCTCAAAGGAAAAAATAAAGATGGCTAAGAAACATCTCAAAAAGTGTTCAACATCGTTAGTAGTTAGGGAAATGCAAATTAAAACCACCCTAAGGTGTCACCTTACCCCAACCAGACTGGCTAGGATCAAGAGAACAAATGATACCAAATGCTGGCAAGGGTGTGGAGAAAGGGAAAGGCTCATTCACCACTGGTGGGATTGCAAACTTGTGCAGGCTCTGTGGAAAACAGTGTGGAGAACTCTTAAAAAAACTAAAAATGAACCTGCCTTATGACCCGATTATACCACTCCTTGCATATACCCAAAGGACTCATCCTATTGTAGAGACACTTGTACAACCATGTTTGTTGCTGCTGTTTTCACAATAGCTAAGAGATGGAAGCAATCTATGTATCCATCAACTGATGAGTGGTTAACAAAAATGTGGTATATTTACACAATGGAGTTCTATTCAGCAGTAAAGAAAGATGAAATAATGAAATTCGCAGGTAAATGGATGGATCTAGAAACTGTTGTACTAAGTGAAGTAACACAGACTCAGTAAAACAAATGAGGTATGTTCTCCCTCATATGTGGCTCCTAGCACCAAATCCCTTTAAATTCCAGGTCCTTTTACTAAGATGGGAACTCGGTAATGTATAATGTCGTAAGTCCTTTCTACATGAAATAACTACCTTTATCACAACTTTGTCTGAGCCTGATCACTAAACATAGTCCCAACTGGGCTTGTTGACGGTTGTGCTCATTCATTAAAGGAGTGCCAAGCAGCTCACTGGACCCTCACCTGAGTATCCAGTCACTCTTACCAGCCAACTAGTCCAGCCTTAGAAGACAAAAGAAAAACGAGGAAGAACCCAACAGAGGGATGCTTTTGGAAGCTGTTGTCAAGAAACTCCAATGGACTCTCATGTGAACATTTGAAAATTGCCCTGCTTTTTTCTATTTCCTTGTCCAGAACTTGTAATGTTAATTACTCTTGCCTTTACTTCTCATTCACATCTCCTATTCACAATTCAAGGACTTTCTTTTCTTCCTACAGGTAAGAGTTATGCCATTTGGGGGTCTTTTAGGTAGACCCACTGAAGAGGTACTCCAATTGCCTCACCCTGCATCCCTGTTCAGCATGGAAGAAGCCAGAGTGGTCTGCGTCCTGATTCCCTATCCACAAGTTGGGTAACCTATTCCCTATTGGCATGAAAAGAATAGGAGGTTGGAATTGGCTTGGAAGTTAGGATAAAAAGACCCCAAAGAAAAGTAGCCAGTTTCTGGGCTAAAAGTCAAAATGTCCTTGGGTCTGTTAGCAACATACTCTGTTCAAAAGGCTAAAAATGGCAAAAGTATTTGGGAGCTTTTATCTAATCCTCAAAAGATTTTAGGGTTACCTCTTCAGAGGGGGAAATATTGGAGGGGAGAGAGTGGGCATGGATTTGATCAAAACACCTTATATGCATGTATGAAATTCTCAATAAAGTTTTTGTAAAAGTTAAAAAAAGTGATGAAAGAAGTGAAACTGAAGAAGCTTGTATGACCTTTCCTCTCTGGTTCTGCTTTCCACTCCTTACTTCTGTAAGGCAGGCTCCAGTGAGAACTCAGGTGCCATCATTAATCAAAAGCAGATTCGATTCAACTGAGGCATGAGATTCAGAGCAGATGCAGTTACTGAGCTTAAAGAAGCCCCAAAATGGCACACAAACTGTTGCCAAAAAGAAACATGTCAACAGAAACTGAAATGCAGGGAGGAAATCTGCATCTTCATATCACAGAGAACATAGGCTAGTAACTTAGGGATTTAAATTGGTGTATAAACCCTACAGGGCAAGAAGAAATCCAATGTACTCCAGAACCAAATTACAAGGTAGGAAGGCTCAATTTACATAAATATGTGGATTAACTGATTTGACAATGGGGTTCAATTGTCACCTTTGGGAAAATCAAATCTGTCATATTAATAACAAGAGTATTAAGATGATCCTGCTATTCAAATGCTAATCACAATAAGGGCTTTTCTATGTGTTATCAAGCAAAATAAAACATTTTTCTAATAGAAAAATTCTTCAAACTTCATAATACCTCTAGAGCCTTATTAAAAGTGTTCACACATTTAAATAAAATTAAATGCCAGCCTAGTCACCTCAGGCATATCTCTCCCCTCTTGAGGTGGCTTTCCCCCAGTGTCACATCCAAATGACTGTACATGAGGGGATTTCATAGTCATTTGTCTCTTATGACATCACAGATATTCATTCACAAATGCCTTAGTTTACGATGTAGAGGTTATGTCCCTGTGTTTAGTCCTTAATCATTTTGGCTATGTAACTACACTGAAGAGTACTGACATTAAAACATAAAGTAGAACCTCCTAGAAGAAAGGCTTATGTCTGATGACAAGATTGCCCAGCTCTTTACCTAAGCAGGACCATCAGTCTTTATCCAGAACACTAAATCCCCAATGCTTCAGGTACTCTGGAAACAAATGACAACATCATTGATCTTACAGTCCCCTACCCCCTTCACCATACCAAAAGAGCCATACCTAGTACCAATTTGGAGCTCCTAAAAGACATGATTCCACCTCCTCACCTGAGATTGAGCATCTTGAAGTTTTCTGCACCCTCCCTTGGGTTTATTTTCATGTCTATATAAAAGGTATCCATCAGGACAGTCAACGTCTACTCAGAAATCATCATTTCCAGGTTCTGTGGTATACCATGACAGAGGCAGAATGCTCCTACTCACTTCATAGTCCAGTTGGTTCCTTATTAAGGGAATCTGGGCCTTTATCTGTCTTGTATTACCACTGTGTCTGAGGTCTTTCACACTATTCTCCACTGGGTTGTTTAGATTTACTGTGCCACCTGGTAGGATAGTAAATGCGGATGAAAGCGAAGAGGATTCATCAAGAGCCTCCACTACATAAAGTGACTGACGGGTGTGAAATTTTAAAAATGGAATTTCAGTCTCATCTGAAAATAATGGGAGACTATGTTGTTTTCATTTTTGTTTTGTTTTGCATTATTATTATTATCATCATCATCATTTTAGTTTTTCAGGTTTATTTTTCAGTTTTTTATTAAATTGTGATTTTCATACAAAATAATTTTATGGTACTTAGATCCTCTCTCCCAGTCTGCCACCCCTCACTGCCCCCAGCCAAATCAATGTACTCCACTATATATACAATATGATCTACAGAGACTGGTTTGTGTCCCCACCTGTCCGTCAGTGTGGGTTCATCCACTGAAGCCTGGTCAACCTACCAAGTGTCCCATCTCTGTAAGAGATTCTCTCTCCCCACCCCAGCAGCCATAAGTTGCTAAAAGTTTCTTACATTGGACTGGGATTTATTACTCATGTCCCTGTGTCTATCCAGGGATTTTGTTTGGTTTGAGTTTAAATGGGACTTGTGCAAGCTGTCATCATTACTGTGAATTCATATATATAACTGACCAGCTGTCTGAAAATCTCAGTTTCCTTGGTCATTCACCTCCTCTGGCTCTTATTTTTGAAAGGATTTAGTCTTCATTTTCTTAGGATTGAGGGATGATGAAAGTAGATTTTAGGAACTTGTATTTTTATGGAAAGATATACTAAAGGATTGCTCATGCTTATTTGAATTTGTTCCATTGATCTACATCTCTAAGTTTGTTTTTGTGTCAATTCCATTCTGCTTTTATGAGTAGAGCTCTATAATATAGATTGAGGAATGGTTTATAAATCCTCCCAGCATTGCTTTTTTGTGCACAGGATTGCTTTGACTATCCAGAGTCGTTTGTGTCTTCACATGAATTTTAAAATGGATTTTTCTATTTCTATGAAGAATATTATGGGGCTTTTGGTCGGGATTTCATTAAATCTATAATTGCTTTTTGTAGGATGGTCATTTCACTCTATTAATTTTACCACTGCATGAACTTGAGAGGTCTTTTCATCTCCTTGTGTCTTCCTCCCTCTTCTTAAAATACTTAGTTTTCATTGAAGAGGTCTTTAAGTCCATTTATAAGATTTGTTACATTTATTGACTTATGCATATTGAACCATCCTTGCATCTCTGGAATAAAGCTGACTTGATCATGGTGGGTGATTTTTGTGTGTGTGTGTGTGTCTATATGAGATTTGTGAATATTTTTGTAGAGTTTTTTTTTAAATCTATGTTCATTAGAGATATGGGTCTATAGCTTTTGTTGTTGTTCTTCACGTGTCTCTGCCTGGTTTTGGTATTAGAGTAACACTGGCTTCATAGAAGGAGTTTGGGAGTTCTTTCTCTGTAGATATCTTTTTGAATAATTTAAGTATTCCCTGTGGATTTTCTCTGAAGGTCTGGGAAAATTTTGCTGTGAATTCATCTGAACCTGGGCTTTTTTTAACTAATCAGGAGGCTTTGTGTTACTCCTTTGATATCCTTGTTTGTTACGAGTCTGCGTAAGCTTTTGATCTCTTGTCTGTTTGACTTTGGTGGTTTCAATGAACTTAGAAATTTGTTCATTTCTTTTAGGTTTTCAAATTAAATAGAGTATAGATTTTTAAAGTATTCCCTTATAATGTTCTAGATCTTTTGGGTTTCAGTTGTCATGTTTCCCCTTTCATCTCTGATTTTGTTGATTGGGATGTGTTCTTTTTTTTGGTTAACTGGGATAAGGGTATGTCTTAACTTTTCAAACAACCAGCTCATGGATTCATTGATTCTTTGTATTGTTTTCTTTGCTATTTCATTGATTTCTGCTCTGACTTTTTTTTTTAAGTTCTTATATGCCAGGGTTTTGTTTGTTTGTTTGTTTGGTTGGTTGGTTGGTTGGTTGGTTGGGTTTGGGGGGGGCATTATTTTTTCCCTTCCAGATTTTTGAGCTGTACCACAAATGAAAACCAGTCTTGCTCGTTCTGATTTTTTAATATAAGTACACAGAGCTACAAACTTCCCTATTATGTCAGCTTTTAATGTGCCCCAGAGGACTTTTTCTGTCTTATTAACATTTTTATTTAGTTTCAGGAATACTTCTATTTATTTCTTGATTTCCTCTTTATTACATTTTTATTAACATTTTTATTTAGTTTCAGGAATACTTCTATTTATTTCTTGATTTCCTCTTTATTACATTGTGATCTGATAGAATGCATGGATTTATTTCAACTTTTTTTTGTATTTGCTGAAGTTTGTTTTGTGCCTCAGTATGTTGGTCTATTTTTAAAAAACTTCTGTGGGTTTCTGAGTAGAATATGTATTCTTTGGTGTTTGGATGGAATATTCTGTAAATATCTGTTAGGCCCATTTGATGTATGATATCATTTAATTTTGGTGTTTCTTTATTCTTTGTCCAATTGTCCTGTCTATTGAAAAGAGTATGGCATTGAAGTCTCTATTACTGAGTTCGAGTTCATCTGTGTCTTGAAGTCTTGTAGCACTCTTTTATTTGAAATTGGGTTCACTAGAACTTGGTACATACATGCTCATGATTGGTCTTCTTGGCCAGTTGTTCCCTTGATCAGAAAAAAAGTGACATCTGATTAATTTTAATTGAAAGTCTATTTTGACAGATATTAGAATCATAACACATGCTTGTTTCTTGGTGCCATTTACTTGGAATAATTTTTTTCCCATTATTTCACTGTAACGTAGGTCTATCCTTGAAGGTGAGATGAGTTTCTTATAGTCAACAAAAATATGGATTTTATTTTTTAATTCATTCAACTGGTCTGTGTTTATTGACTGTTGAGTTTAGGTCATTGATATTTAAAGTTAGTATTGAAAGATATGTATTGGCTACTGTCATTTTAATATCCATTGTGTTCTTGGTCTTATTCTGTGTTTCCATAATTAAAAATTCATTTCTTTTCCTTCTGTAATACCTTGGGTATGAGCATTCCTTTCTTATGTCCTTTGTATTTCTTTGAGTAGTCTCTCTGTAAGGTTAGTTTGGTGGACACGAATTCTTTCAGTCAATTTGTATCATGGAAGTTTTTTTTTATTTTTTTCCTTTCCACCATGATGGACAGATTTTTCTGGGTAAAGTATTCTAGTTTGGCACCATGATTATTTAGAACCTGGAATACTTAGTCCCAGGCTATTTTGACTTTTAGAGTTTACATTGAAAATCCAGCTGTAATTCTGATGGGTTTTCCTTTACGTGTAACTTGTTTTCTCTTGAAGCTCTCAGAGTTCTTTCTTTGTTCTGTACATGCAGTATTTTTACTATGATATGTTATGGGGAGTTTCTTTTCTGGTCCTGTCTATTTTGTTTTCTGTATGTTTCTTGTATTGTATGTGTATGTCGCTCCTTAATTTAGGAAAATTTTCTTCTATAATTCTGTTGATGATCTGGTCAATGCCATTGACCTGAGATTCTTCTCCTTTCTCTCTGCCTATGATGTATAAATTTAGTCTTTTCATGGTGTCCCACATTTCCTGCATATTCCATTCCTGAGTTTTTTTGTAAAAAAAAATTCATATTCTTTACTTGAGCAGTATTTTTAACATCCAGTTTTGATATTGTTTTCCATTTTATTCATTCTGATGCTGAGGCTTTTGCTTTGTCATTTCAAATTGATTTATTGAATTTTTCAATTTCATCTTCATTTCAGCCTGAATTTTCTTCAATATTTCTATTTCTTTCATGAATTTACTTTTCAAATCTTGAATTGTCTTTATCATTTCATTAACCCATGTATTTGTATTTTCCTTAGCCTCAGTTAGAAGCTCATCCTTATCCCCTTTAAGTTCTTTGAATTGTTTGTTCTTTAAATTCATTGAATACATTGATTATGATTATGACTGTTCTTTTTTAAAAATATTTTAGTTATTATTTTTATTTTATATGTATGCGTGTATTGCCTGCATGTAGGTAAGTGCACCTGTGTTGTGCAATGCCTGCGGAGGAAAGAAGAGGCTGTCAGATGGGCACTTGTTAGCTGCCATGTGGGTGCTGGAATTGGAACCCAGGTCTTCTGCAAGAACAGTCAGTGTTCTTAACCACTGAGCCATCTCTCCAGCCCCATGATTGTTCTTTTAAATGCTGTGTCTTGGGATTCCTCCAGGTAGTTCTCGTTGTAAAACATTCTATATGGTTGATGGGGTTTAGTAGGGTCATATTATTTTATTTTTTCACAGTATTTGTGTTTTTTTTCATTATGGTCTGGGCATATGCATTTTTTTTGTTGGTTGTATGTCTGTTATGAAACTCAGGCCTGCCTTTGTTGAGTTGATGCTTGATTCTGTTTATATTGCTGCTATACCTTGGTTGCTGTCTGATCAGGTATGAACACTTAGTTTGTGACTCATGTTCTCTCTTTTGATTGTTTTTTTTATTGGAGGGCCTGGGTGAATCCTGGAAGACTAGCCAAGATTGCTCCAGAAGGGAGACACACCCTAGGTCCAAATCAACTACAACAAAGCACATAAAGGCTATCTATGAATTTCAGGATAATGTGCCATACTTTCAGCATGCCATGCCATCCCTTCACTATTCCCTTTGATTCACTGCTGAACTACGTTAAAGTTCAAGGTCTTTACTTTGCATAAAACAACATGTAGTAGCTGTGTAATCACTCAACAAGGCAAACAGAAGTTATCTAAACCTCAATTCTTCCTCAACTATGATTTTAGGCCATCTAAAGATAGTTTTTATTTTATAACATGATAGTCAAAATCAGAAAACATATAGAAGAAAACACCACAGAATGAATGGGAATAGGCAGAAAACTCAGATCACAGGATCCCCGGTAAGGACAGTTCAACTGTGGGAATTATGAGGCTGTATAAAATCAGCTTTCTTGATACAGTCCACAGGGGAATTTTAAATATAAAAAAATATAACATGCTTTTTGTATTTAATGAAGAACAAAGTATATCTTTCCTGAATAAAAATGTAATATTAAAAACATTGACAAATA
>NW_008330570.1:4051702-4061794 GCF_000622305.1 Nannospalax galili
AAATAAAAGGTATATAAAGTATAACTAAAGAATTAACTTATGAAATTATACAAAAGGTCACACAAAGAGACAGGAAATATGAGAAACCATTTATAGACACACATGCAGAATGACAATATCTCCTCTACATTACTTTTTACTTGATTGTAGAAGGAGCAGATATAAGAAATCTAAGGGAGCCACATTTTTAAAAGACAATGACTGAGAATATTCTAGAACTCAGTGAAAATTTATAGCTTCAGGAAAATCATTCCTACATTATACTTTAATGAATTGTTAAATACCAGCAACAAGGAAATGACCATAGGAATAACCACAGTGGAAACACAGATTACTTAGAAAGAAACAATTAACAGGATGAAAACTGACTTCTGAACTGCAAGAATTAAAACCGAGCATAGTGTAATAAAAAAGGAAAGTCTGATAGGCAATAACTGTAGAGTTGTGTAGAGAGTGAAATGCATTTCTCAAGAATGAGGTACAATGACTACAAGTAAAAGGTGTAAACTGTCTGCATATCATCTCTCCCACACACTGTGGGTGGGACTTAAAAGAATATGGCCAGTTCAGAAAGCAATTTGGCATGACTCAGTTCAGTGCAGTGGGACATGCCCATACTTTTGAACCCAAATTTCTGTTGTCCACATGATCCATAGGTAAAACTCATATGTTTGTACCAAGACACATGTCTTAAAATAGTCATAGCAGAACTACAGTAACCATAAACAAATAATTAAGATGAATAAATATATTATGATATAGTAATACCACACAACACATAGAAGCATCACAAACTAAAACAAAAAAAGACATGGAAAATATGTGGTAAGGTTCCATTTATATACATTTTCAAGGATTGGAGAGATAGCTCCATGGTTAAGAGCACTGACTGCTGTTTCAGAGGACCCAGTTTCAATTCCCAGCACCCATATGGCAGCTAACAACTGTCTGTAACTCCAGTTCCAGGGTATCTGACACACTCTTCCAACTACTGATAGCATTGCACAACACTGGTGAACCTACCTTCGTGCAGGCATACACTAAGAAGAAAGAAAGAAAGAAAGAAAGAAAGAAAGAAAGAAAGAAAGAAAGAGAAAGAAAGAAAGGGAAGAAAGGAAGGGAAGAAAGAAAGAAAGAAAGAAAGAAAGAATGAATGAATGAATGAATGAAAGAGAGAAAAAAAAATTAAAATTTTAGAAAACACAATGGGATTTTGAGATGAACCTGAGGTAGTAATCCTTGCCTAACATGTAGGATGCCTAGAGTTTGATAACCAGCACTATTTCATAAACTCGATATAGTGGCACATGCCTATATCTCAATCTGGACCCAAAGTTCAAGGTCATCATTAACTACATTAAAAGTTTCGCCCCAGTCTTAGCTACATGAGATCTATCTCAAATGAATGAATGAATCAATCAATCAATCAAAAACACATGATGATCATGTGAACTGACTCCCCTAAACTCATGTATAGACACTACCCTTTGTCCTCTGTGACTACAAACCAGCCTTCATCATGTGTTAGTTAAAATTCTGAAGACATTACTACCAATGAACTGATTTTCTATGAAATGGAAAATTTCTGCTTATTTGGTATGTCCACTGCCTGGCTCATAAAAGATAGTCAAGGAAAGTAAAAATGATCATTCCTAGAACATAAAGATGTGTCTTTGAATCCATCAAACTCTCACTAGATGGGAGGTGGGACTAGGTTTAACCAAGCAGAAAGAAGAGAACAATTAGGAACTTAAACATGAACTCCAAATTTATAAGGGAGTCTGTCTACAGACAATGAAAAAGTGAGAAGTCCTTGTTACTCTGGGGTCATAACACCTCTGCTTCCCTCTCTCTCCTTCAATCTTGCTCGTGCTGTTTAATGTCCTCTTGTGCCTCTTCTACTCACCCCCAATGCATGTATTAAAACACAATTAATCCCAACAAGACAACTTTCCTCACTGCCAGTGATTATGAATCATTCAATTAATCAATCATTAAGCCGATAGCAGCTAGTCATTTCATATGTACTTTGTTATTTGAAAGATAAGTAACCTTAGAGACATGAAGCCAATTAAGGCCTGGCTTTCCAACAGAAAAGGTTTGTTACATAATATACAACAAAACACATTAAGAATTTACTTGGCTGTGGATAAGTGAAACACAAGGTCCAAGAATCCAGCAGCCTAGTTCTCATGAAAACTATGATAATAACCTTATTTGTACCGTAATGAGTCAGACCCAACAACAGACATTTCCATGGTACTGCTTTTGAAATTATATATTTGCTCAGAGCTGAACAGAAAATGTCTTTAATAGGTATTCAACTTCAAGGAACTAGAAACACGGGATAAAAAAAAACTTTTGTCTTTACCATTTGCAATGTGATAATTATTTGGGAAGAAAATGTTAAAATGCTCATTTTAATATAAATAGGACAAAAAGACTATTTGATTCAGTTGTAAAATTGAGATTTAATGTTATATGAAACATTTTACTAAGTACTGGACACATCCAAGACTCACTTGGCACCAATGATTTATGTATATATGTATTTTGAGTAGATGTCAAGGTTTTCTTATTTTTACTATATCTCACATAAGTGAAAATGTTTTGAGCAGATTATGGACTCAAAGTGTGTTTCAGAGGATGATGTCAATTGTATATATATATATATATATATATATATATATAGATAAATATATATATGTATGAGAAGCTTTGTATATCAGGGAGAACTTTCTGACACTGGAATACTTCAAGGGCACTAGCATCCTCTACAGCAAAGAATGTGTATATGCATATCTTAGTGTGATTATTTGGGGCTGATTATGAGTGTTGTCTTTACAGTATTAGCACTCATTGCCTATCAAATTGAGATGTCTTCCATCTGCTTGAACTCAAATGCTGCTGGACACGCTGTTAGAATATCAGCCTGAAGTAGGCTAACAGAATGTCCTTAGGATTACCCATCTGCCACCTACCCCTAGCTTCATCTGAATCAATATGTGAAAAATTGCTTCAGAGTTGAGGGGAAGGAAGTCAGACTACATTCCCATGGCTTTTCAGAATGCACAAAGCTTAGTGCACAATCACAATGGTGACACCAAGCTCCCAACCACTTATTCTATAGGAAAACCAGGCCCCTACTTCCTTCCTTTCCTGAGGTCTTGAGTAGTTTATGCATTCCCTTATTGTGAGCCCTTTAAGTTCCACAGTCTACAATGGTTATTGCTTTTTTATAATAACTCTTTTTACCCTTCAATGAGTTCTACTACTCTCATGGGACAAAAGCTGGTTTATTACATCCTGAAAGATCTTGCTCTCGGAGATTCAATATTGTTCATTTAAAGCCTCAGATTTTCAGTTCCAGTCTCTTTTCTATCAGTGACAGAAAAAAAAAAAAAAAAGGACCAAGAGATTGGGCACCTGTGAGCACCTACTATAGGGCCAAGGAAGGGCAACTAGTTTTACAGAAATCATCTAATACAATCCTCACAACGTTGAACCAACTTTATTATTACCCATTAGCAGATAAAGAACCTCAGTTGCAGTACAATTAAATGCATTGTCCAAGCAATTCTAGATGAAACCAGCCACTAAAATGTTCAATCAAATTTTATGAAATCCAACCTAATGTTGTTTACACTAAAACTACCAGAAAGCCTTTTTCTTATTAATGAAGCCAGTGAGAGATTATGTAGGAAGATTCTACTTTCTTAAAGGAAACATAGAATTAGACTGTGAGAGCTTTGCTAAGGAATCACTAAGTATTTCAAAAGGAAAAGAGAAACTCTGTGTGTGTGTGCATGTATGTGTATGTGTATGTGTGTGTTTGTGTTGTGTACTAAGAACTAAGTTCTGAGAAATACCACTATCACATACACATTGGTATATATCCCTTCTCACAATATATGTATGTATTTTTATAGATTTTAAGATTTTATTTTGCTTTAGTTTTATTTTGCTTCTATTTCTGGAAATTAGAAAGGAATATGTCTATACTGTTCATTTCTTCAATTATCCACCAAAGAATGTAAAGTGTAAGCTTTTTCTTGTCAGCTAAACCTAAATATATAAGGTCTTCCTGCTTAAGCTGACTTAAACCCTGCTAACTCTAGAAAAGGAGAGAACTATTTCCTCTTAATTCCATCTGGATCTTTCTGTTCAATGAGATTAATGAATTCAGATAATGAGTCACTCTGTCAGTATATACCTAATTATTTAACAGTGAAATTCAAAAAAAATTCCACTTCTCTCTATAGCAATACTGTTAGATGAAGCAAGTATTCATGAGAAAGATGTAATTTAAAAATGCATGTGACTTTTTTTCAAATAAAGGTAGGGGTATTCTGTGAGGTTTGATTTCAAAATGGCCATGTTTAGGTGAACTTGGTCATGACAGGGTGTATGTCTGCAAATTTGGTATTTTCTCCAGCAGTTATATGAGTTAATGTAGCATCTCTCTTTGCACACTTGGATATGTACCATGTCATACATGAAATTAATGTCTGGGAGGAACATGAGCAGTTGTGTGTCTACAAACTCTATCTTTTAATGTTTTGGCCACTAATGCTCATGGAATACAGTAAATTAGCACCTCCATATACAGGAATCCCAAGGTTACACTGTTGCTTGACTTCCTTCCTTCCTTCCCTCCCTCCCTCACTCCTTCCCTCCCTCCCTCCCTCCCTCCCTCCCTCCTTCCTTCCTTCCTTCCCTTCCATTCCTCCCTCCCTCCCTCCTTCCTTCCTTCCCTCCCTCCCTACTTCTGTCCTTCCTTCCTTTTTTGTTTTCGTTGATTCCCTGAATAATCAGACTTAAAATGAGAGAGAAAGAGGACTGTGCCATCTCTGAATGCTTGTGAGTCACAGGACTAGTTCCTCTGTGTTGGCTGTGATAATACCATTTGGGGATGATGAACCAGAAGAAAATAAAAGATAAAACAAAAAGGGCCACAAATAAAATTTGGGGACAGTGTGATGGTGAGTCAAATATATGGCACAGAAATAAAGCGATCTTGGAAGATAAAATCCAGATAAAGAATTTAGACAAAATGATGTTTAAGAACTCTGTTCAGGAAAAAAAAAAACCTCATAACTTTCAAACATCAGATATTTGGAGTGTCCCTATGTGTGATGATTAGAATGTAGACTGTAAATCAGTGGGTGCATAACCTATTCGTCTATAGCAAGTTTAAAAACATAGTAGACCAAAAGCCTCACTAGTGAGCTAAAATGTTCGTCTATAGCAAGTTTAAAAACATAGTAGACCAAAAGCCTCACTAGTGAGCTAAAATGTTCAAAAGCCTAATGAATTTGGAAATGCTGAATGGCAAAAAAGTAATAACTTGCCTCCCCCAAGAGGGAAATGCAGACCACGTGCCTGTAAACCTGTACCAGAAGAAAAGGAAAACTCAGAAATCCTTGGAAATGGCCCTAGAAAAACTGCTTCCAACAAAAGAGATGAGGAGCATGACTAAGAACAAAGTCAGCTCCAGGAAAGCGGGATAGACATAGTGATGGAAAGAATGTTACCCTCACAATGGTTGGCTTGAAGATGGAGAAGGGTTTGTAGGGTCTTCTCTGATATTTGGAACTTCAGTGAATAAAATATAAAATGTTTTCCATAAATGAAATTATTTAAATGGGAGGTGAAGAGAGAGGGTTATTAAGGAACTATGGGAAAAGGACCTCAAGAAAGGGGGATCATATGAGACAGGTATTATCAAGGGTCAAATGGGGAAAACGGAGGGTATTTTAACTGGGGAGGGAGAAGGGAGGGTTAGACAGGGAGGGGGGAAGTATAATAATGCTTAATGATGTGAAAAACCAGAAAGAAATGTATTAGTTCAAAAGTCTACTGAAAAAATTATACATACAGTATATCTCTAAATGTGCCCATGTATATAGCTGAAGGCTATACAACAGGAAACAATGCCAGACTGGAGAAACCTCCTTTCTAGTTGATGACCAGGGTACTCCAAGAGACTCCCAAAATTACATAGACTATTGTACAGCTGTTTATTGCCTCCAAGAAATTAAAGGTAAGACCCTATTGCTGAAGACAGGACATACTTTGGACACAAGACTTGGAGCAACAGAGCTGGAACTGACCTGGAAGCCACGTCACTGAAGGCGAGCTCTCATAGTTTGGAGGACACTATGCAAGCTGCTAAAAGGGAACATCAATTGATGGTCCAAACTCAGCTTTAAGGCCTAGTAATCACAATGACTGCCATAGCAAACTGTCCTTGGGGGTAAACAACATCTACATAATTGGACTTAAAGCCCACTCAGAGGGAAGGAAATCATATGTGGTACTGTAAACATAACCAACCAAATACACATGGCTGGAGATGTCATAGATCTTAGAGAAAACTCTAAGGCTGTCACATCCCTAGACAAATATGTCTTACTATATACTTAATATGGATCCTTGTATACCACTCACCACTCATGAAAGAAATTTCTTTTGCAACAGGTGGAGATTATTACATAGTTCCACAACTGTTCACACACAGAGAAACTCCAAGCCCTAAGTGACACATTCACAATGGAGCCTCTACAGCGAAGACTCATGGAACATAGTGGCACAAGGGATAGAAAGAATAGTAATACATCTCTCATTTCTCATCAATGAAGCTCCATCATGCAACAGACAGCAATGAACACAAAAGGACACAAATGGCCAAAGCATAGAGAATAAGATTCTGCAGAGTGTGGGCCCTTGGACAGGACTCCTATATTAAACTACACTCACCCCAGGGCTCGGGGACCATTGCAGAAGAGGGCGCAGAAAGGCCAGGGGAGGAGGTGCTTGACCATATGGAAACAGAGTCTTATAGGCTCCTAAGCTCGTGCTTGTATAAACCTACAGCAATGGTGTCAGCATGCACAAGATTCATGCCAACTCAGACAAAAACATAGCATAGAACTGTAGAAATGGGCAGCAGGCCCCAATATTAACTGAACTATTGGCAGCTGATTACTGCTGGGTGAGGGGCAGCTAATCTTTAAGCGAGTGAGTCTAGATAGGTTGATTAGACACCAGTGGATGAACTTATACTAGAGGGGTGTCTGGGTACAGTAACTTGACTGAGTAGCCCTTAATAAAATGACGGAATACATGAAATCTGGTGTAGAAGGGTGTGGAAGGCTGCATATGGGGGGGGATACAAAAATGATTAGAACGTTTTGTATGAAATACACAAAAATTCAATAAAAATGTACAAAAAAGCCTTATATCAAAAATAGTGTATTTCTGTTTCTAATGATTCCAGAAAATGGATATTCTGTTTATAAGAATTAAAAATCAGTCTGATAATTGCTAATTATACCAAAATGATAGTAATAAGAAACTGGAGATAACTTCTAAAAGTTGTCTTAAAAATTCTATCATCATGTATAGCAATTTTCCTTCTTGGAACTTGAAATTTTGCTACTTAAAACAGCAAAGATGAAGATTTCTAATTTGGTAGTCAGAAAATCTGTTCATCCTCTCCATAAAGAGACACAGGAAACAAAGCAAAATAATAGGGCCATGGAAACAAGCCACGAAGCAGGTAGAAAACAGTCAAGTCCTTACTTGCGACAAACTACTGGAGCTTGGGATGGAGCAATGAGTGTCTGAGGTGTCTATGTCTGAGGCTCTTCCCATCTACACTCCATTCTCTACTTGCTACATGGGGAAATCCTTCTAGGATTAGGTTGTCCATTTGTTATTGGAGGAGGAGGACAAAGAATGAGTAATGCAGGCTCCTAACAGAACTTGTAGTAAGTCAGTAATTTGGTGGAATTACAAAGGAAAGGCTACCTCTCTAATAAGCCTGAACTTACAGCTGGTAGAGGAAAATGCTGGACTGATGAACTAATTAAAAATTATAGAAACTGTTGAAGGTCTGGTCCATGCCATTATCTTGGCATTCTTCTCCTTCCTGTGTGCCTATGATTTGTAAGTTTGGTCTTTTTATGGTGTCACACAATTCCTGCATATTCCATTCTTGTGATTTCTTAAATTTTTCATAATCTTTGCTTGAGTGGTCTAGTTCGTCCATTTTATCTTCCAGTCTTGATACTCTGTTTTCCATTTCATTCATCCTACTGGTGAGGCTTTCTCTTGTCATTTCTAACTGACTTACTGTTTCACTTCCTTCTTCATTTCAGTCTGAGTATTCTTCAATATTTCTAACTCTTTTCTGAATTCATTCAGAAGTTTATCCCTACCTTTCTTCAGTTCTTTGATTTCTTTGTGTGTTTTTTAAATTCACTGAATTCTTTCATCATGTTGATAATTGTTCTTTTGAGTTCCATGTCCTGCATTATCTTTAGGGGGCTCTCATTGTACTCCTCTAGAGAACCATTGGTATTTGGTGGGGATATGTTATTTCATTTTTTCATGTTATTTTTTTCTCTGTGATTTTGACATGTGAATTTCTTTTGTAGTTTCTGATTCTTGTGGGAGACTCAAGCCTTCAAGTTTAGGTCTGCTTTATTTTGTGAACTTTATGTGTCTTTGTGGTTTACTTTTTGGGCATGAAAGGCTGGTTCCTCTAAGCTTCCAGTTCTCTCTTTTGATTTTATATTGGAGTGGCCGGATTGCTTTTGTCTTTAGGAGTTCCCACAGAGGCCCAAGTCAGATGAGGATCAGATGCTCTCAAGGCTTTCTCCTAAGGTCTGGATCCCTCCAGAAAAGATTTTGGCCTCAGGAATTTGGGGGTTGGACTGGCCTGGGAGCCAGGCCCAGGAAAGATGCTCGTCTAGGGCAGCTGGTGGCCGGGTCACCCAGAGATGCAAAGGAAGATGGGGGCGGGAAGTGGCCCCAGGGACTCCTGGGGACTGCACTGAGGAGCTGGGTTGGTCTGGATGCAAAGTATCAGGAAGAGGAAAGGTCAGCCCTGGTGTCCAGGAAAAAGGCTGGTGGGTTGGGTCCTGTAGGCCCAGGGAAGTAGAGGGAGGTGAGGGTGAGGCCAGACCCAGAGTGCTCCTGGGGACCCGAGAAGGAACTGAGTTGATCTGGATGCAAAGGATCAGAAGTAGTGGTGCTTCCCTAGGTGTCTGGGGTGCCAAGAGAAGGAATGGGACAGGAGCCAGTCTAGGAGGAGAGACTGGCAGGGGGAGATGGGAGGATAAATGAGGCTGGGGGAGTCAAGGCACAGAGGTGCTGTTGACTTACTCTGGAGAGAGGCCTGTGGGTCAGAGAGAAGAGTCTGGGTTGTGCAGGCCCAGGGAATTAAAGGGAGGTGAGGGTGTGGCCAGGCCCTGAAGCAGTGCTCCTGGGGATCCTAGAAGGAACTGAGTTGGTCTGGATGCAAAGGATCAAGAAGCAGTGGTGGTTCCCCCAGTGCCTGGGGGACCAAGACAAGGAATGGGACAGGATGCCGGAATGGCTGGGGCTGCTGACAACACAGACAGTAGCAGGGATATCAGAATATAAGGGCTCTAGTGGGGGGAGGGAGCTATGCGAGGGTGCCCTCAGGGAAGTCGGTGTATAGTTGAATAACATGGTTTGGGATGGTCTGTGTGATACACACACATGCACACAAAATCAACAAATTTTTTAAAATGTATTATATTTGAGGAGGAAGCATGGTAATTTACATCATGTTAATTAGTAGAGGTAATAAACATTACCACTGAAATCTACCCGATGACTTTATAGACATACACAGGCACCAAGGATCCAAGTACAACCGATTATGACTAGTACTAATAAAAAATAATGTTAAAAAATGTAGGAAACAGCATATCCTGAAATGCAGATCTTTAAATGGTAAAATCTCATTCAATTTTATATCTTACAGGGCTTATACTGAGTTCAATATTGTATAACTGTATTAACTCAACTGTAAACCTAGAAACTTGTACCCACTTGTGAAAGAGATGTACTCCTGCTCTGGAGTGTGTTACTGAATATATTAAGGCTGTAGTGAAATGCTTCTTCTAATCATGTAGTTATTAAAATTTTTAAAAAAGAAAAGAATAATAATTCTTCACAGCATAAAAATTGGCTCCTTAATAATTAGTAGATGTGAAAAACATTACCATTGAAATCTACCTGATGACTTTATATCCATGCTCAGATGCCAAGAAACTC
>NW_008330570.1:4062026-4108864 GCF_000622305.1 Nannospalax galili
ACCTAAAAATTTACAGCCAATTTTGAAAGAGATGCATCTTAGCTCTGGAAATCATTATTGAATATGTAAACCTAATGAAATGTTTCTTCTAAGTATTAGGTTATTAAATACATAATTTTTAAAAATTATAGAAACAAAGGGAAAAAAGAGGACATAAGAAAAGTAGCGGAGGGGGGATGAATATGATCAAAATACATTTTATGAAATTATCAAAGAATCACCCTCAGATCGTACATACACCGCATCACCCCTCGGTTACCTTTGTAAGTAAGCTCAATAAACTCATTGGTTCCCCAGAAAAACTTTAATGAGACTTTGGCTTGACACTAGAACCTTTCAAGGGAATAAGCATTGCTTAGCATCTCCAGGAAAAGAAGTGTCACGACCAGTGGAAAATTTATTTTTTAATGATATTATGTTTCATAATTATTTTTAAAAATATGCATGTAAGGTTTCTCCACATATTTTGTTTGTTTTTCAGCCAGGGTCTCACTATGTAGTCCCAGCTGTCCTACAACTGACTAGACCTGACTGACCTCTATCTCACAGTGATCCACCTGCCCCTGCCTTCTAAGTATTGTGATGTAAGGTGTGCACACTATGCCTAGCTTTTCCTTTACACCTTATAAAACCTTGATATCTAGTCTGCTGAATGTAATATATAATAAGTAATATATAACATAAACAATATATAATGAGTAGAAATAATTAAATCTAGGCTTCTGGCACTTAGTAATAGTCACTAAAGTTTCTTTCATGCATTTTAACATCTTGATTTCTCATTTGCTGAAGGTAGTATAATATATGTTACATAATACCTGATTTATAATAAACAATATAGTATAAACACTGTCTGGATGTACCTCAGCTTATCCATTCAACTGTGTTAAAGGATACTTTGCTTGCTCCAAGTTTTAGCAATTACAAATAAAGCTTCTGTTATTTATGCAGATGTATGTTTCCAGGTTGAATACATTGATAATAGTGACACTAGGTATGATGCTGGATTGTGTAGCATTTGTTCATAAGAAATCATTAAACTGTTTTCTTACTTGGTTGTAGTATTTATTATTCTAAGAAGAAATAAGAAAGTTCATGTTGCTCCATACCCTCATCATCATTTTGGGTTGTCAATGCTCCAGATCTGGGCCATTTTAGTAGGTGTAAAGTGTATCTCATTGGAACTTCATTTTTCAGTTTTGTGGTGATGATAGAATGTGGAACAATTGGTCATAGACTATTTGCCATGTATATATGTTTTATACTGATATATCTGTTAAGGTGTTTATCCAACTTTAATTTTTAAATTTATTCTTTGATAATTTCATATATTAATACAATGTATTTAGATTATATCCATCCCCTCTTTCATCCTCCAACTCCTCCAGGATACCTCCACCCAAATCCCCCTCCACACCTTCACCACTTTTCTTCAGCCTCCTCCTCCTCTTCCTTATCCTCCTCTTATAATCCACCAAGTCCAATTACTGCAGCTTGTATGTGCACAAGTGTATTATCCAGTGGAACATGAGTGACCTACGAAGGTCCACGCTATTGAAGAAATAAAACTGATTATTCTTGCTCCAGTGGTCAACATTCAATATCTCCTCAACTAAGGGTGGAAATCTTGTGGGACCCTCCTCTCTCCATTCTGGAGTGTTACCTGGCTTGATCCTGTATAAATCTGATGCCAAAACCACAGGTTCTATGAGTCCATGGGTGTAATAGCCCTGCTATGTCCAGAAGACATTGTTTTGCATCAATATTCCCAAACCTCTGGCTCTTATAATCTTTCTGCCCCTCTTCTGTGATGTTCACTGAGACTTGGGCAGTGTGGAAGGGGTGTGATAGATATAATAGATAGCCCATTTAGTGCTGAGCACTCCACACTCCCTTATTCCCTGCACTTTGATCATTGGTGAGTCTATGCATTAACTGCCATCTACTGTATAAAGAAGCCTCTCTGATAAGGAATGAGAGTTACTCTAGTCTGTGAGTACATAGATAAGGATTTAAAAGATAATTTGATATGATGCCTTTTTTAAGCAAAATAATAGCAGTAGGGCCTATGAACTCCAAAGCCATGAGTTCTTGGCCAAATTTTCCATAACAGGCATGGATCCTTTTCCTGTGGAGCAGGTCTTAAGTTCAGTTAGAAAGCTGTTGGTTACTCCCATAACATTCATACCACTATTTCACAAATGGACATATCTTTTCAGGCTGTTCATTATTATAACTCTCTGCATTTGCAGCAGGCTTAGATTATTGATGACTTTTCTCCTCCAGCAACTTGTAAGGCATTTTCTGTTTTTTTTTTTTAATTGCTTACAAATTGTGTGTGTGTTTTGTATAACAAATAGTCCTTTACAATTCTTTTCTGTGTATGTCTTGGAGAATATTGGCCTATAGGTTATTAATACTTTTATTTTCTAACCGAGTAATCTTGGCTTTAAAACATGAATTGAGAATGCTTTTCTTTTTCATTTGTTTAGGAAGAAATTCATTAAATTATCAGTGTTTCTTCCTTGAGTCTTCAGTAGACCTCACCAATGAAACCATTTGGATGCAGAATTATGATGTGGAAAAAAAAAATGTTCACTGAAAATTGCATCAATCACCTTTAGCATTACAAAATAACCTTCCTAGTAACAAACGTTTTTGCTCTATAAAAACTTCACATTATACTAATAAAAACATTCCAGCTTTAGGGCTGGAGAGATGACTTAGTGGTTAAGAGCACCAAGTGCTCCTGCAGAAGACCCAGGTTTGAATCCCAGCACACAAAAGGTGGCTAACAACCATCTGTAACTCAAGTTCCAGGGGATCTGACATCCACTACTGACCTCCTCAGACATTGCATGGCACAGGTAGACCTACATGCATGCAGGCAATCTAGTCATTCATATAAAATAACAATAAATGAATGAATAGAATAACTAAAAAATGATTCCAGTTTTATTTTGTTAGTATGCTATTTTTTTATCTTTTGATTTTCAATTTATTATGTCATTATATTTACATTGCCCCCCCCTTTTGTTCTTTTTAAGACAGGGTCTCCCTGTAGCCCCAGCTGGCCTGGACTAGCCATGAAGACAATGCTGGTCTCAGTCTCACGAGATCTGTCTGCCTCTGCCTCTGGAGTGGAATTCTGGGATTAAGGCTTGCATCACCAAACCAGTCTCTACAGAGCTTCCTCAACAAGCAGTATTTAGAAGGGTTGTGATTTTCTACTTAACCTAATAATCCCTGACTTAATTTTAAACTATTAAATTTAATGTTTTTAATAGATTCAGTTTATCTGTAGCTTTGAGCTTTAAATTTCTTTCAAAATTTTATTTCCTTGTTTATTTTTTTATTTAATAATTTAAAAATCATGCCTTATTTTATTTATTAATTTAGTAAATCTAAGTCTTGTTGTTTTGTTTTTTAATGGCTGTCTTGGGACTTGGACTTTGCACCCTTAACTTATTATGGACTATCTTCAAGAAGCATTGTACTATTTCCTATGAAATATGAAAACTTACAATGCTCTGTTTCCAATTCCCCTCCCAATTTTATAGCCATTTTTGTAATATATTTCATAATTTATTTTTTTCTTTTTCCCATTTTTAATATTTTATTTATTTTAATTTTGAAAATATTTTATTTACATTATTTTTATTGAATTTTTGTTTATGTCATACAGAACACCTTAATCAATCTGAATCATCTTTATAGCCTCTTCCCCACTGGACTCCCCCCATACCCTGCCCCCCACTGGAGCTCATACATTCTGTCTTTTGTCTAAAAGTCTATTGTGTCAAGTTAATGTCTCCAGACTTCCCTCAGTGCAAGTTCATTTACTGTGGTCTAGTCAGCCTATCTAGAGTCTCTCACTTTAGGAACATCAGCCTTCGTCACCCAGCAGTAATCAGTTGTTAATATTTCTTCAGCTAAGCTTGGGGTCAGCTGTCCATCTCCCCAGGTTGCGTTTGCATGGGTTCTGTACATGCTGACAATCATTGCTGTAGGTTTATATGAGCAGAATCACAGAGCTTTTAGAACTCTGTTTCCATATGGTCATGCACCTCCTCCCTGGCTCTTATATTGTTTCCATCCTCTCTTCCACAATGGTCCCTGAGCCCTGGGTTGGTGTAGTTTAAAATAGGAGTCCTGTCCAAAGACCATCATTATTCATATTCTTAGTCTCTACACTTTAAACATTTGTGACCTTTAGTGTTCCTGGCCCTCTGTTGCATGACAGAGCTTCATTAATGAGAACTGAGATATTCATTATTATCTTCTTTACCCCTTGTTATAGGTTCTTTGAGCCTTAGGTGTAGAGGTTGCATTGTAGATATGCCACATAGGCTTGGGAAGTTCATAGACAATGTCTGTGTATGACCAGTTGTAGTACTCTGTAACAATCTACATCTGGTGCAAAAGAAGATTCTTTGATGAGTGGTGACTGGGATATTTGTCTGTAAATATAAGGATATATATTTTGCACATAGTAAGAAATTACATTAGTCTAGGGGTGTGACAGTTTGGGGTTCTCTCTAAGATCTATGACCTCTCCAGCCATGTGTATTTGGCTGTTTACAGTACTAAACATGAATACCTTCCTCCCATTGAGTGGGTTTTTAGTCTGATTAGGTAGATGTTGATTGCCTCCAAGATAAAAGTGCCACTACTGCACCAATGTCATATGCTGTGCAGGTCATTGATGTGGTTATTTGGTCTTGAAGCTGGTGTTGGACCATTGATTAACATTCTCCATTAGCACCTTGCATAATGCTTTCCAAACTATGATAGTTAGCCTTCTGGGGAAGTGGCTTCCAGGTCAGTTCTAGCTCCATTGCTCTAAATCCTGTGTCTGAAGTATGTTCTATATTCAGCAATAGGATCTTACCTTCAAGTTCTGGAAGGCATTCAAGGGCTGTAGCAATAGCATGCGGAATTTTGGTAGTCTCTTGGATCACCCTGACCAAGAATTCCAAGGAAGGCTTTTCTTTTGTCTGGAACTGTTTCTTGTTATGTAGACTTTATCTATCTATACACATGGACTTGTATGTGTAGTTTGTCATTAGGTTGTCGGACTAATATGATTTCCTTTTTATATACTAGCTAGGCATTATTTATCTCACCTCTCTCTTGCTGTCTCCCTAACACTTCCACCATGACTTCCCCATTTGAAGTGTCCCCCTTTTCCAATTTCTCCCTTGATAATACCAGTTTCCTATGGTGCCACCTCTCGAGCTCCTTTTTTCTTTATCCCCCCAAAGTTCCTTTTATTACCTTCCCTCTCATTTAAATACCACATTTTATCCATTTCTCCCTTAGTAATACCTGTCTCCTACTGTTCTCTCTCAGGTTCCTTCTTTCCCTTTGCTTCCTCGGTTCCTTTTCATTAACCTGGTCCCTGCAATTACATCAGGATACATACTCACACATAAGGATTTGGTGCTAGGATACACATATGATTGAGAACATAGGTTGTTATTTCACTTAGTATAACAGTTTGTAGTTCCATCCATTTACCTGCAAATTTCATGATTTCATCTTTCTTTATCACTGAGAACTCCATTGTGAAAATGCCACACATTTTCAATATCCAGTCATCAGTTGAGGGACATTTAGGTTATTTCCATTTCTTGGCTATTGTGAAAAGAGCAGCAACAAACTTGAATGGATAGGTGTCTCTGCAATAGGATGAGTTATTTGAGTATGTGCCAAGGAGTGGTATAACCAGGTTAAATGGTAGGGTCATTTTTAGACTGCATTCCCCACACTGCTTTCCACAGAGTTTGTAATCCCACCAGCAGTGAATAAGCATTCCTTTTCTCCACATCCTCTCCAGCATTTGGTATCATTTGTTCTCTTGATCTTAGCCAGTCTGACTGGGGTAAGATGAAAGCATAAAGTGGTTTTAATTTGCATTTCCCTAATTACTAATGATGTTGAGCATTTTAAAGATGTTTCTTAGCTGCATTTCTTCTTTGAGAAGTCTCTGTTTAGGTCCTTAGCCCATCTTTTAATTAGGTCACTTTCTTGATTCTTTGATTTTTGAGTTCTTTATATATTCTGGATGTTAAACCTCTGTCAGATGTGTCACTGGTGAAACACTGGTGAAGTTTTTCTCCTACTCTGTGTGTTTTCTCTTCAATTCCTTGTTGTTTTTTTTTCTTTTTTTTTTAATGTACAGAAGCTTTATAGTTTAATGAGGTCCCAATTGTTTATCCTTGACCTTAATTCCTGAGCAATTGTTGTCTGATTTAGAAAGTCCTTTCCTACACCTTTATTTTTATAGATTATTTTCAATGTTTTCATCTGACAGTTTCAGAGTTTCAGGTTTCACATCCAGGTCTTTGATCCATTTGAAGTTGGCTTTTGTGCAAGGTGAAATATGTGGTTCTAGTTTTATTCTTCTACAGGTGGAGATCCAGTTTTTCCAGCACTATTTGTTGAAGTTGCTGTCTTTCCTCCAGTGTGTGTTCTTAGCCCCTTTGTCAAATATCAGGTGGCTGAAATTGCATGTGCTCATGTTTGGCTTTTCAATTATCTTCCATTGATCTACAGGTCTATGCATATAAGGTGTTTTGATCAAATCCATGCCCACTCCCTCCCCTCCAACTCCTCCCATATCTTCCTATTACTTTTTTTTGACTTCATGTACTCACTTTCTTCCATTCTCTTTCTTTCTTTCTTTCTTTCTTTCTTTCTTTCTTTCTTTCTTTCTTTCTTTCTTTCTTTCTTTCTTTCTTTCTTTCTCTCTTTGGCTTTTTGCTACTCTAGCATTCCCCCTCTGAAGAGGTAGCCCTAAAATTTTTTAGGGATTAGATAAAATCTCCCAAATACCTCTGACATTTTTGGCCTTTGCAACAGAGCATGTTGCTAAGAGGCCCAAAGACATTTTGACTTTTAGCCTAGAAACTATTTTTCTTTGAGGACTTTTTACGCTAACTGCCTCACCAATTCGTACCTCCTGTTCTTATCACACCATCTTCTGAAAAGGTTACCCAAATTGCTGATAGGAAATCTGGATGCAGACAGCTCTGGCTTCTTCCTTGCTGAAAAGGACTCAGGGTGCGTCAAATGTGGTATGCTTTCAGTGGGTCTGCCTAAAAGACTCCAAATTTCATAACTCTTATCTCTATGGAGAAAAGAAAGTCCTTGACTGGTGAGTAGGAAATGTGAAGGAGAAGTAAAGGCAAGAGTAGTTAGCATTACAAGTTTTAGACAGGGAATAAGAAAAAAGTCAGAACAGGGAAAATTTCAAATGTTCATATCAGAGTCCATTGGAATTTCTCGACAACAGCTTCCAAAAGCATCCCTCTATTGTGTTCCTCCTCATTTTTCTTTTGTCTGCCAAGGCTGGACTTGAGAGTGATGGACTCAGGATTTGTTTTGAGACACTTTGATAGCTTTTGGAGTGGCTAGAATCAATGTTAGTTCCATCTCAGAGGCTTCTAGATAGGGGGAGAACCAAAATTTAGCCACCATTACAGAAAAATAGCAGTTGTCTCCCTTAGCTACAGGTGGGCACTATAATATTGCAGACCAAGACTTGGAGTCTTACATCTGAGCAGCACTTTCTGCTCAGAAATAAAATCATCAATGATAAATAATTGTCTAAATAATATTTTATATGGACTTAGGACTAATGTATTGGAAGTATAATCCTTGAACTTTTAAAGAAATATACTGATCACTTTAATCTTTGGTTATAGTTTCATTTTAGGTGTTTAAAATCATACAGTTGACCCAAATAAACCATTTTTTTAACTTTTAAGCTCTTTGAGGAGTGGTTCCTTAGGAATCATATGGTCCTGGGAGGAGACCCTGGCTCCTTTCTTTCATCAGTTCTCTATGTGAAGATAAGTCAAAGGTCCAGCTCAACTGTGACTGGCTCCACTTGAATGCATGGAGGAAATGTTTCCTCTGAGTTTACCCTCCTCTTTGTAGACTGACACTGATTCAAATTCATCTGCTGGGGTCTCCATGGCCTCCCTAAACAAGAGGACAAATGACTTACCATGGTTACAGGACATTTTGAGAGATGCTCCATAGTCCCCTGGAACTTAGTTGACCTTGGAGAGCAAGGGGCAAAACTGTCCTTTAAGTCCCTCTGACCACATTAGTATAGGCCTCAAAGTATGGCTGTTAGACATCCAAGAAGGATGTACCGCCAGTCTGGTACTTTTAATTATCATGTGCTATGTAGATAAGGCTTGGGAGCTTGGACTTTTAATTACCATGTGCCATGTATCTCTTAAGTATACGATAGTATCATCTGCAAAAAAGGTAATTTGACCTCTCCTTTTCTAAATAGTACTCCTTAAATTTCCTTCTCTTGTCTTACTGCTTTAGCAATATTTTCAAGAACTATATTAAGAAGGAGTGGATATAGTGGACACCCTTCTCTGGTTCCTGATTTTAATAGGAATGCTTCCAGATCCCCCCCACCCACCCATTTAGAATGACATTGGCTCTGGGTGTGCTGTATATAGCTTTAATTTTGCTGAGATATGTTCCCTCCATTCAAACCCCTCTAGGACTTTTAACATGAATGCGTGTTAAATTTTGTCAAAGGCCTTCTCTGCATCCATTAAGATGACGATGTGGTTTTTGTCTTTGTGTCCACTTAATATGATTCATGATATTGACATATATATTGAACCATTCCTACATCTTTGCGAATAAAGCCTACTTGATTATGGTAGATGGTATTTTTGATGTGTGTCTTTATGGGATGTATATTGTTGATAATTTTTGCATCCATGTTCATTAAGGATATGAGTTTATAGGTTTTGGGTTGTATTTTCTTTCTTTTTGGTTGTATCTTTACCTAGTTTTGATATTAGAGTGATGCTGGCTTCATTGTAGGAATTTGGGGATTCTCCCTCTGTTTTTATCTTTTTGAATAATTTAAATAGTATTTGGTATAACTCTTCTTTAAATGTCTGGTATAATGTGTTGTAAATCCATCTGGACCTAGGATTTTTTTAGTCAGGAGGTTTTTGTATTACTGTTTCAATTTCCTTATGCTTTATGGATCTGTTTAAGCTGTTGATCTCTTCTTAGTTTAGCTTTGGTGAGGTCTGTATTTTAGATATACACCCATTTCTTTTAGTTTTCCAATTTAATAATATATAGGTTTTTAAACTATTCCCTTACAATGTTGTGGATCTTTTTGTGGCCTGTTTTGCTGGTTCCCCTCTTCTTTATGATTTTGTTGGTTTGGCGTTTGCTCTTTCTTTTTTATGGTTAAGTGGGCTAAGGGTCTGTCTATCTTTATCTTTTCAAAGAACTAGGTCTTGGATTCTTGGATTCTTTGTATTGTTTTCTTTCTTTGTTTCTATTTCATTGATTTCTGTTCTGATTTTTTGTTAACAATATTAATTCTTCTTGTCTGCTGGGTTTGGGTTTCTTTTTTTATTGCCTTTAAAGAGTCTTGAGTTTCAATGTTAAGTCATTTATCTCTGCTCTTTCTGACTTTTTTTAATGTAGGCAGTTAGAGCTATAAGCTTCTCTCTTAGGTCAGCTTTTAAAATGTTCCAGAAGTTTTCATGTGTTGTATTGTCCTTTCTTTATAATTCCAGGAATAATTTTATTTCTTAATTTCTTCTTTGACCCACTCATCATTAATCAATATTTCATTTAATCTCCATGAGCTCCTGTAGTTACTAGGGTTTCTTCTGGAGTTGATTTTAAGTTTATTGCTTTGTGGTCTCATAGAATGCCTGGAATTATTTCTTTTTTTGTGTGTCCCACTATGTGGTCAGTTTTGGAGAAAGTTCCATGGAGTGCTGAACAGAAAGTACATTTTTGGTGCCTGGGTGGAATACTCTGTAGATGACTGTTAGATCCATTTGATGTATAGTATTAATTCAGATGTCTCTTTGTTTATTCTTTGCCTGGTTGAGCTGTCTAATGGAGACAGTAGGGTATTGAAGTCCCCTACTAATAGTATGTTGGAATTAATCTGTATCTTAAAGTCCTGTCATACTGTTTTTTTTTTTTTTATGAAATTAAGTGCACCAGAGTTTGGTGCACATATGTTCATCATTGTAATATCTTCTCAGTTAATTGTTCCTTTGATCAGAATGAAGTGACTCACCTTATCTCTTCTGATTACTTTTAGTTTGAAGTCTTTTTTTTCAGATATTTGAACTGCAACTCCTGCTTGTTTCTTAGTGCCATTTGCTTAGAATATTTTTTTCCATCCATTCCCCTTAAGGTAATACTAGCCCTTGAAATGGAGACAGGTTTCTTGCAGCCAACGAAAAGATGGATTTTTTTCTTAATCCATTTGACTTGCCTGTGTCTTTTGACTGGGGAGTTCAGTCCATTGATATCAAAATTATTATTGAAAGATGTATATTGGTTCCTGTTTCTGTTTGCATTCTTAGTCTAACTTTGTGTTTTCACAGTTTTACCTTCATTTAATTTGTTTCTGTGACCCCTTGATTATAGTCATTCCTTTCTTCAGCTCTTTGTATTCCTTCAAGAATTCTCTGAGAGGCTGACATTAATTCTTTGAGATTTTTCTTTTTCTTCCAATTATAACAGACATTTTTGCTAGGTAAAGTATTCTGGGTTCGCATCTATGGTCATTTAGAACTGGGAATACTTTGGTTCAGACTCTTCTGGTTTTCATAGTTTGCATTGAAAAGTCAGCTGTAATTGTAATGGGTTTTCCTTTATGTGTGGCTTCTTTTTCTTTTGCAGACTTGGACATGTCTTTCTTTAATTTGAGAAAATTCTTTTTCTACAGTAGCGTTGAAGATCTGCTCAATATCATTATCCTGATATTCTTCTCCTTCTGCTATGCCTATGATGCATAAATTTGGTCTTTACATGGTGTTCCACATTTCCTGTATATTCCATTCCTGTTTTTTTTTTTAAATTTTTCATAATCTTTCTTGAGCGGTCCAGTTCTTCAACTTTATCATGTAGTCTTGATATTCTGTGTCTATTCCATTCATTTTATTGGTGAGACTTTCTCTTGTCATTTCTAATTGGCTTGTTGAATGTTTAATATCCTTCTGTACCTCAAACTGAATTTTCTTTAATATTTCTATCTTTTTGTGTGTGAATTCAGTCAGAAATTTATCCCTATCTTCTTTCAGTTCTTTGATTCATTTGTGCATTCTTTAAATTCATTGAATTCTTTGATCATGTTATGGTTGTTCTTTTAAATTCTGTGTCCTGGGTAATCTCTATGAGGTTCTTGCTGAAGATTTAATCACTAGCAGTCCTGTAGAAGAGTTCTGTAAAACTCTTCTATAGGACTGTTGGTGATTGATGGAGACATATTATTTTGGTTTTTCATATTAGTTTTTCATTGTGATTTTGGCATATGGATTTCTTTTGTTCTTTGTGATTCTGGTGTGAGACTCAAGCCTTCTTTTGTTGAGTTGAAATTTGCTTCTTTCTGTATATTTGTTAAGCCTTGGTTGTTTTCTTATTGAGTATGGAAAGCTTGTTGGTCTAGGCCTGAGGTTCTTTCTTTTTATTTCATCTTAAGCGACCACATGGCTCTAGTCCAGCTACTCAGATGTTCAGGCACAGGCCCAAGTCAGAGGAGAATCAGATGCTCTCAGTTCTCCTCCTAAGGTCTGGGCATCTTTATTCAGTAGGCACAGCTTGTCAGGGGGTCTGCCAAATTCTGGGCCCCTACTAAAGGGCAGGGAAGCCTAATCCTAAAGCAGTGGAAGAGGCTATAGATTATCCCAATGTAGGGGGATTGATAAGGCCGATTTGGGGAGCTCATGAACATGCAGAGCTAAGGGAGTGGTTCAGAGAACTGATGTGCTAATAATAAAAGGGGCCTGTGCCCAAGGCTAGAAGTAGAACAGGATGTGGTATTGGGAGCTGTTCAGGCTGTAAAGGAGTCAAGGCACAGTGGACAGGGTCAGACTTACCAAGGAAGAAGGCTGGTCTGTAGAATTTAAGGCAAGTTGGGGTTGGGCACAGCCTGTGAAGGCTATAACTAACTAGTTTGAAACCTTTAGTTGGTCTGAGTGCAGGGGATCAGGCTGCAATGGGCAGGTCTGAACTAAAATGATAGCTCAGAGACCTGGGGTGATGAGAGCAAACGTGGGCTTGTGCCCAAGGGCAGAAGGAGAACAAGATGTGGGTTTGGGAGATTGGAGTTACTTGGGTGCCAATCAAGGTCCATTGGGCAGGATCAGACTTAACAGGGAGGAAGGCTGGTTTCCTGAATCTAAGTCAAGTTAGAGATGGGGACAGCCTGTGAAGTCAATAAGAAACTAGACTGAAAAATTGAGTTGGTCTGAGTGCAGGGGGATCAGGACTCAATGGGCAGGTTGGGACTAAGTAGGTAGTCCAGAGGTCTGGGGTACTGAGAGCAAAAGCAGACCCATGCCAAAGACTAGAAGGAGAACAGGATGTGAGGGATATAGTTCTTCATTTTGTGTGTTTTATCTCAATCTATTTTTAAATTTTCAAATGGATTTCAATAGTAGCATAATTCCTGAATATGTGCCTATATATTTGGAATTTTCATTATTTTAATTCCTCTATTCTCATTTCCTTCATTTGAAGAGCCCATTACTATTTTTGTGATGTGTCTTCCTATGGTGATTTCTTTCAACTTCTATGCATCTGAAAATGTGCTTATATCTCAATCGAGTTTTGACGATATTTTCATTTTTAATAAAAATCCAAATCAAAATTTCTTATTTACAAAAATATTCATCAACTATCAACTTCCTCAAATTACTCCATTCTGTAAAAATCATGTCTTCAATGTGTTTTGGTTGCTTATTTTTTCTAATCTCTTTTGGAGATTGGGTTTTTTTTTAATACACTATTTGTTCATATTAGTGGGATTAGCTCTGCTATCTCCATACATACACACAGTATTCATTGATCGCAACCATCAACCTTTTCTCCATTGTCTTCTTTCCTTCCTTCAAGACGCTTTCCACACTTTACCATCTGTTTTGGTTTGTTTCTTCATTGCTGTGACAAAATACTCTAACCACTACCAACTTGGGGGGGAAAGGGTCTATTTAGCTTACATATCCCAGGTCACAGTTCATCCAGGAGCCCAAGGTAGGAACTCAGGGCAGGAACCTGGAAGCAGGAGCTACAGAACAGGCCATGGAGGAACGCTGCTTACTAGTTTGCTGTCCTGGCCCCTGCTCAGGCTGCTTTCTTATGCAATACAGGCCCACCTGCCCAAGGATAGCACCACCCACAGTGAGCTGGGCCCTCCCACATCACTCATCAAGAAGATGCCCCTCAGACATGGCTGCAGGCCAGTCCAATAGAGGAAATTCCCCAATAGAGGCTCCCTCAACCCAGGTGTGTCAAGTTGACCCTAAAGCTATCCAGTACAATTGACCCCTTGTCAGCTTGACACACAAACATCACTATTAAACCATAACTTTCCAGTTTCTGTCCCCAAGATATGACATTAATATCATAGCATAAGACAGTACAAACTTAAAAACCCCACAGTCCTTAAAAAATCCAAACACTTAAAGTTCATAGTCTCTTTTAAAAGTCTCTTAACTATGGGCTTCTGTAAAATCCAAAACAAGTACTGTCTTATTTCAAAGGGAAGAATTGGGCACACCTAAACAAAACCAAAGTCCAGCAAAGTAGCTCAAGGCTGGACATCTGGGATTCACTCATGATCTTCTGTCCTCCAAAGGGTTCTGGCAACTCCACTTCTCTGACTCTGCCATCCAAAGCACACACAGCTCATCTCACAGACCCAGGCCAGCTCCATTCCATACCTACTGCTGTCCTTGGTGGTCATCCCACAGTCCTGGCATCTCCAAAAAGCTGGAGTCTCCAATGAAACTGAGGCTACACCTTCACCAATGGTTTCTTCTTGCCTCTCTGGGTCAAAGCCTCAGATTCTCTCTATGACCCCATCAATCCTGGGGTCTTAACTGCAACTGAAGCTGCACTTTTACCTATGGCCTTTCCTGGCCTCTCAGATGCCAAGCCTCAGCTTCTCTCTGTGACCCCTTCACACTTTCAACACCAGAACCATGCAGGAGACTCTTACACATTACCAAGTCCTGCTTCCAGCTTGAAATAGAGGTGCAGGTCCCCTCTTTGCGCTGACCCTGAGGAAATACCTCCCAGAAGACTTCACCACAGTGATGCTGGTCTCTTGTTACTTACAGCTGATTTTTTCAGCCCCAGCTAACCAGCATCAATTGTCCCAGTAAAGCAAAGGCTTTGCTTCAGGTTCTGGTCTCTTCTTAATCACAGCTTATTCTTCAGCCCCAGCCAACCAGAACCCACAGATTCTCAAGCCAAAAATTTCACACAAACAGCCCTGATAGTCTCTGCTTCCAATTGAAGCTTCACAAGCCAGGCCTCCATCTTCTACAACTATCTCAGCATAACTGTTCCAAGCTCCACTGCAACAAACTCTGAGCACGCAATGGCTTTTCCAGCCCAAAGTTCCAAACACTTCCACAGTCCTCCCCAAAACACCAAGGTCAGGTCTGTCACAGCAATATCCCACTCTCTGGTACCAATTACTGTTCTGGTTTGTTTCTTCATTGCTGTAACAAAATACTCTGACCACTACCAACTTGGGGTGCTTACATATCCCAGGTCACAGTTAATCTGGGAGCCCAAGGTAGGAACTCAGGGCAGGAACCTGGAGGCAGGAGCTGGAGCACAGGCCATGGAGGAATGCTGCTTAC
Source organism: Nannospalax galili (assembly GCF_000622305.1). Classification (NCBI taxonomy): domain Eukaryota; kingdom Metazoa; phylum Chordata; class Mammalia; order Rodentia; family Spalacidae; genus Nannospalax; species Nannospalax galili. The sequence goes on from NW_008330570.1 coordinate 4,076,708, forward strand.
TGGCTTGCTCTCCTGGCCCCTGCTCAGCCTGCTTTCTTATGCAACACAGGCCCACCTGCCCAGGGGTGGCACCACCTACAGTGGGCTGGGCCCTCCCACATCACTCAACAATCAAGAAGACGCCCCATGGACATGTCCACAGGCCAGTCCAATGAAGACAATTCCCCAACTGAGGCTCCCTCAACCCAGGTGTGTCAAGTTGACACTAAAGCTATCTAGTACACCATCCATTCTGCTTCTAGGTTGACATTTTTCAGTTTCCACATGATAGAGAATATGGAAAATTTGTCTGTGTGCAACTTACTTAGCATTAAACAACATCCTCCAGTTACAATTATTTTAATAGAGATGATGGAGTTTCATTGGTTCTTGTAGCCGACTAGTGTTTTTCTCTGTGCTAGTGTTCTATGCCTAGTATATTTTTCCTTTAGCTGATTTTAGAATTTTGCCTATTATCATTAGTTTGAGGCAACTGATATTTTTCTTCATGTTTCTTTGAGTTCTCTGAACTTTTATCTTTAGGTTTATAGTTTTAGTCAAATTTGAAAAATTTGCTATTATTTCCTCAAATATCCTGTTTGCCCCCCTTTCTTCTCCTTTGATGACTCCAATCACATGCACAATAGTAACATAGATCAATAATTATTCTTCCATTTTCAAAAGATTTTTTTCTATTTTATTTTGGGTACCTTCTACTTCCATGCTTTTTAACTTCAAAAAATTTTGCTTTGCATAGCTGATCTGCCGTTTTCCTCCCTAATGCATATTCATCTCTGTTATTATAGTATTCATCTTAATAATTGTGATTATAGTCATTTTTATTTCTCTCAGGTGTCACTGGTTTTTGATGTTGAATGCCTTGAAAAAAATAGTTTCTGTCTTCTTGGAAACTTGGAGGGTAAATTCAATTACTGTTGTTCAGTCTTGCCCAGATACAGAAATCATTTTACTGGAATTTAATTACATATGTGCACTTCTGTTTTATATATTCTTTTATATTTTATTTATTCTTTTAATTTTATTGTATGCATGTATTGCCAGCATGTATGTAAGTGTATCTTTCTCATGCAATGTCCACGGAGGATGGAAGACAGTATCAGATCCTCTGGAACTTGATTTATGGACAGCTGTTAGCTGCCATGTGGGTGTTGGGCTTTGAACCCGGGTCTTCTGTAAGAAGAAGAGCCAGTGCTCTTAATCACTGAATCATTTCTCCAGCCTACCATTTTATATATTCAATATAATTAATGCATTAAGAATAAAAACTGTCTTAATCTTCTTTCTGGCACTTCAATTATTCTCAATACCGCACAACTAGAATCTAAAGTGATTCACTGTATTTGCATGGCATATAATGGAATGCATACTTTACCCCTTTCATTTCACATCCGGGAGCATCAGGTGTAAATGAATGCTTTACTTAAGCTCAACTCATTTCTGGTATGAGCATCATATGTGATTGAAATAGTGCTTCTCTTCTATGGTTTCAGGAACCACTTCTAACTTTGGTGGAGGAGAGAACCATGTTAATTGATTGGATGTCTTATTGATGCAGATGTTCTGTCTGCTCACTGGGAATTTGAAAATAGAAGTGTTTCCAGTTGGTGTTTCAATCAGATATAGGAGGTAAATCTAGTAGGAATTGCTTGCCTGCGTACTTCTACTTTAATCTTACAAAACAGATTCTTATTTTAAGCTACATGAATATTCTTGATTCAACATTAGAGAAAATCAAAGATGAATATTTGATCCCATTTATAATATTAGTCTTAGTCTTTTCAAATGCCAAATATAAAGAAGAGTAGATGAACCATTTGACCTATCTCTACTTGGTCATGGTTTTAAAAGAACAATATTGCTGGGCCTGGTGGCACACGCCTTTAGTCCCAGCACTCAGGATTCAGTGAGATTGAAGTCAGCCTGGTCTACATATTGAGTTCCAGGCCAGCTGGGGCTACAGGGAGATGCTGTCTCCAAAAGAAAATAAGTAAAGTATTTTATATTACTATATTATAAAATGTAGCAATATTGATTTTGAATTCATTTTCAAACAATTGAAAAGCAGGAATTTAAAGTTAAAGTGAAAACTGTAGATACTTCCTGAATTCAGTCATAAAAATTAATGGCCCTGGTTCAATCTATTTGTAACTCTGTTATTATCATTTCAAAATTTTAATTAGTATTATTCTGTGTTCACATTATGACAAACGTATATCATGTGTAGGTTTGTTTGTTAAACAGCAACTCAAACCTTGATGTATATTTGAATTAGTCAGAACTGGAAATTTGAAGAGTGGTTAAAAAAAAACATGCATGTCTCACATCTGAAAAGAAGAAGAAAACACATTCTTAAAGAATACTCTTTTAGCTGGGCATGATGGCGCACATCTTTAATCCCAGCACTTGGAGGGCAGAGGCAGGCAGATCTCTGTGAGTTCAAGGCCAGTCTGGTCTACATAGTGAGTTCCAGGACAGCTGGGGCTACAGGGAGACCCTGTCTCAAAAAGACCAAAGGCAAAAAAGCGAGCTCTACCTCTTTTAATGTTCCGTGACTTTCCCCTAAAAACTATTTTACTACTTGAGTGAAAGCTGAAGATCTTTCTTTTGCCTCACACTGAAACCAAAGGCAATATGGACGAGGTTTGCCATCTTTGGAGCTATGGAGTGAAAAACGAGAACCTGAAAGTGGATGATTCGATTCTGTTTGTTCAGTTAAAGCAACTTACAGGAAAAATGACATATATCAACGTGTAAACACGTGTGTATGTGTGAACTGTTCTGAATTGGAAGAGGTAGAGCTGATATATTTGAAATTATATGATTGGAAAAAAGTCATAAATGACACCTTTTCTTACAAATTGCTTAAAAGTAAGACTAGGTTCCACAGAATATGAATGGTCTGCATACTTACATATTCTGTTACATCAACACAGAGAGCTGCCTCCGCTGCCGCTCTAGCATGTAATTTATTAATAGTAATATTAAACAATATTCTCTTAACTTCCATAACTGCGGGTTCTCAGGACAGTGTGATACTGTGAATACGCTTAGATAATAGTTGTTGTCATTTGTATTTATCATTTTAGAAGTTGCTCCCAAAATAGACCTACTGGTAACAGTTACCATGTATGAGTTCAAGTTTAGGAAAGGGTTATACCTTCAGAAACACTTGCTCTATTATAAATGACAGTCTGATAGTCTCCTATCATCAACTCTTAATTTACATAAACCAGAATTTTAAGGGACTCTTCCCAAAGCCTTGAAATTACACAAGGCATATTTAATAATTCCCTTGGAGTAAAGTCTCATTGCTAGGCACATTCCCCCAAACAGCCACATGGATGGCCTAGGCATTATGTGCTCAAGGACTCCCAGAAGCAGAGTTTCCTCCCCTGAGGGATTTTTTTTTTTTATGTTTTTGCTTTAAGAATTTCATACTTTTCGCTCCCATTTAAAAGCTTCTGCCTCCCATCATGGAATAATGACATATCACCAAGTAGAGAGTGACATTCTGAGAGATGTTCATGAATGAGGAAGACCTGTGGGACTGTTGCATGAAGGGTATTTTACAAATGTCAAAGATGATTATTCCCCAGGACATAAAAAAGTAAATAGGGAACATAAATCTTTTCTTTACATAGAGAAGGTTGTATTCTGTTTCCTCCCCACTTATTGAAAATCCCACTTTCACTGGAACCCCACTGAGAGTGTCACTCACACTAATTGTTGAGCTTATGAATTATCAAGGCATGAAATCATTGTATTGCCTTTGGACTCAAATGTAGATCTAGTATGAATATGGAATAGGTATTTCTGTCCATTGTGAAAATGTGTTTCCGTTCAACTTTAAAATAAATCTATAAGAGGACATATTTCTTCCCAAACATTAAGAAACACTGAGCTAAGTTGCAAAATACCTTCTCCTTCCAGGTTGCCAGAACAAGGAGAAAATTCATAGCTTCTAGGCCCTATGCCAACATTATTCAGGACTCGTGGTGGGGGGAAAGCAGCCTGGGTAAATTCCCAGTGTAAACTGCAATGGGAGGATGTTCCCATGAAGCCTAAAGAGAGGGCACAACTGCCTCTCCCTTTTCCCTTGCGTTTCTTGTTGTCTGCTAAATGCACACCAGGCTTAAAAACTCACCCCTAGCCTTTAATTCCCTGAGCTATTCTGGTAATCTTCGTAAACTAAATATATACACAGGCTACATATATTTCCTTCATACTGTTAAATCATGTGATTGATTCTTAATAGATTTAAAGAAAATAATTAAATTGCACATCAGATCCACTGAACGACTGGATTTATAGTATCTGGTTCATCACATGGTTCCATAGTAGCAGTGCCAGGTTATCCCCAGGTGCATGTCTCCAAGTGAAGCAATTCCCTAGACAACCGCTGTATTAAAACTCATAAACAAAATGCTGTGGCTGAGATCCTCTACTTCATATCACCTCCTCTTCCACCTTAAAGCTCTTCCCTTACCCTGAACAATTCTCGAGATCCCCTTAGTACCCCTATAGTTTTGCCCACTTACAAATGCAGACCTTGGGGTAACATCATCTAATTCAGGCACAGACCATGTGTGCCCTGATAGTCACCCAAAGATAATATATCTTTTGAAATGGGACAAATTAAAAGAACTGAAATTAAGATTTAAAATTGTTATTGAATTGAATATTTAAAAAGAAGTCAACTTTGATTTTTGTCATCGTTTGTCTAATAGTGACTAAGTTAAGCAGACTGCACTTGTATTCCAGATAATTTGACTCTTAATTGGTTCTCAAGTCTCCCTGCACATGGTTTTTGTTCTGAACTTAAAGGAGATAAAAGGTGCACGTGTTGGTAACACCGAGACCTCAAAATCACAATACCACAGTTTCCTTTCAGACTTACTCAGTTTGGGTTTGAACCTCATGAAACACTCTGACATTCTGTGATTATAACCTATACTATCTGATCACATGTACATATCAAAGTCAAATAAGCCCCTTCTTTGCTTGACTAACCTAATTCATGGACACATCCTGGTTTACTCGAGATAAACTCTTAATTTAGCCAGAACCTCTCTGAGCTAATCACAAGGTCTCCTGAATCACAAGGTCTCCTTACAGCAGTAAACTTTGTCCTGTGTCTAAAGTTCAAAAGTACTACTTGACAAGTGCTAATTCTTTCAGTAATGCCAAATTTAGAGCAGCCAAGGGTAGATTACTTATTATGCTAGGAAACACTAGCTGTTATCACTTCATGTCAATGTTTCTCAAAATAATCCATTTTATGTAACAGAATATGCAGGGGACAAAAGGAATGTAAGGCTTTCCCCAGTAGTATGTATAACTTGTTATAAAAAGAATTAGTTTGTGTTTTCTCCAATTAAAAAATAGCCATATTTTGTCAGCATGAAAGGTCTTGGTCATTTATTAAATCATTCAAAGAGGAGTAGGATGGCTCACAGATTCCAGGAAGTTATGTGACTATTGTAAATTTAATGGTACTTTGTACAGTGTCTGTCTTCTAATGATGGGTAGCATTTGGCCCACTTTTTCACCTCCCTCTTCCCTGAACTCTTTTTGTGCTTTAATTTCTATACTTCACATAAGAAATTTGCCCTTTTCTTCACACAGACTTCAACTACCCATAATGCTAAGCCCTTCCAGAAAGGCTGACCCGGGTACATTGATCTACCTGGGTTGATTTTTCCCTTCTTTCTTCTACAGAATTTCACCTATGACCACATATAACAAGTCATTGTCTAAGAAAGAAATGAATGACTTCTGGGATTTCCATTTTTCATGTGCACATGTTCACAAACACGTTTTGTATGAACATATTTGCTAATGACTTTACATGTCTTTTTTTTCCCTCTAAAATATAGGGCTGGGTACAGATTTAGTGCTCAGTGCAGGCTTAGTCATGCTTATTATAATCAGTAGAATACATATACATCACACTGCTCTTGTAAGTAACACACGCTAATGTCAGTAGTGTATATAAAACATACTGGGTTACCTTATAGGATAGTCATAGAATGTTTTAGTTCTCAAGAACTACATTCTTTACTTGATTTAGAATTTAAGGTATCAAATGTCCAAGGCCACTAGAAAGTATCAGAGAGTATATGGTGAGTGACTCACAGCACAGAACACATCTTCAGCAGCTGTGGTTAGAGCTTGAACTACAGGAAAGATCCCTCATACCAGATTCCCTCATGGATAGTCATTTCATTACTCTTGTGAAACACCAACAACATCCACCTAGAGGTAAAAATTTAACATTGCCACTCCCCCTTTGTAGAGAAGGCAAGGAACAGCCTGAAACCAAGATTGGGATCAAACCACGAAGTCCTAAACTTACTCTAACATTTTGAAGTCACATTGTGTTCAGTCACATTTTGCAGGGAAGCCCCAGGTTTCTTGCCATGTCTTTGAGGTTCCTTTGAAGAGAGAAGAGTGACTGAGTGAACACTGCAATGGAAGTCAGAAGATCTGAGTTGGAATACATGTTTGTCACTCTCAAGCTGTCTAAATTTGGTGTATTTTCTCCTCCATTCTGAGAATTTGTTTCAGTGTAAAACAGGTTCCGTTCTCCTTCCTTGCTCATCTTCTGTGAAGCAGCATGAAAGATTAAACATGGTGATGGATGTGAGGTTTCGTTCAAGCCTGGAAAGGGTTGTATTATCCAAATAGAATTAAGGTTGACATATTTCCTATCAAGCAAAGATGTATAGGATGAAATTAATGGATATGGATACTACAGATATGAAACTTTTTTGTCAATTACATATTAACATATTATTGCCTGAACAGCTCCAAAGTAAAATTTTCCATATTTTGAAGGTACCTAGAGACATAAGACATTGCAGAAAACACACAGAGTTACTGTGACTAGTAACACTAATTCACCTGTGTACCAATAGTGCCAGCCTTTTCTGAACAAGTGTAACTGATGTGTAATAGTTAATTAAATTTATTGAACAGAGGCAAGTGGCCATAATACATGTGACACATTATGATACATTCTTTCTTTAAATATTGCAACAATTTTAACAGCTAACTATTGTTTTCTTGTTGAATATAAGAAGACATGTCCCAGAGAGTCCCAGAAAATTGTTCATTATTCCTCAAGTAGTATGTGGCAAAGAATGGATTATGTGCTAGGCACTTGGGTTTCAGAAATTATGATAAGTACTTTTCTGTTCACAAGATACCAACAGGCTAAACAGAAGCTGATTGAAGAGCCAGCTATTAAGCATAGCCATCCTCTCTTCCAAACCCTAGTGCAGATAATTAAAGCCAAAAGAAAGAAATTCTTATGAAAGTACCACGGTTTACCTAAGAAGAACCGAAGCCAGAGGTTGAGGCAGAAAACGTAAGTGTTGGGGTCACCCAAACATGTCATATTCAGTAGACAATAATAGAAGCCCTTAACCCTGCTAACACAAACGGCTAAGGACAATGATCAAGAGAAAAAAATTAAAAAATAAACATTTTGAAACAAACTTTATAACTGATGTAAATATACTGAGCAATGTGCACATATTCCATGATTCAGCATGAATGTGAAATAATAACCAACATTTTAAAAATAAACACACTAAATACTTTAAAATAACAATAGTAGGGTGTATTGATGATGTTGATCAAAAATAAGTAGCTACTAAAGAAAGAAAATGTATTTACTTAATATAACATAAAAAGCAAGTAGATTTTCTAGTTATAGCAGATGGAAGTTGTACACTACGTTAAAAAATTACAGCATGAATCATTAACAAAATTGATAAAGTCATGGTTAAATTAATGAATCAGGCATCAGATGAATCAATCCAGGAATTCCTTCAGAAAGGACCAGAAAGGAACAAAATAATAGAAAATATACAAATGTCATTAAATATGGAAGATAAAAGCATCAGATACTTTTTGCAGTGCTATAAATAATGAGAAAAAGTTAAAAGTAGAAATAGATCATTATACACAGAAAATTCTTTGGATTTAAAATATGAACAACTGTGTCCCAGAATATAGCTTAGTGTAGAGAACTGGCCTACCAAGGTCAAGGCTCTAAGTCCATCCTTAGCACTGCCAAAGAAAAAGCAGCAATACAAAAACAAAACACAATCTCTTTATGTAAAGAACGCAGACAATATTAACCTAGAGAGAAGCAATAACCATGCATATGTGAGCTATGGGGGAAGTTAAGAAAATATTTCACATATTTTCAGAGAATAATTACATGTTAGTAAAACATATTGTTTTCTAGAAAATTATAATATCTTGGAAAAATTAGCACCTAACTGTAAGTGGTGAGATCAGTTTGGAGTTAGGAAACATCTGTGGACACATGCTCTATCGCCCAATCTCCTCAATCCTCCATGTTCAGTAGTTGCGACCTAGAATAGCTGCCTACTTTTCTCTTAATGTTTCCTCACTTCATGTACAGGCAAGCTGTATTGGCCTGCCTAATGGACTGGGGGCCAAGTGCCACCCTCCAACTATCTAAATTCGGTATCCAAGAAAAGATGGGCACATACTGTTTTTCTATTGCTACATAACCAATCACAGCAGCATCCATTCACTATCTCACATTTTTCCATATGTCATGAAATGCAGGTACAGGTGAAATTGGTCAACTCTTTAGTGTCTCATCAGGTACAAACTAGGGCTGGCTAAGAGCACAATCTTATCAGAGGCATGACTACGAAAGGTATAATTTCAAGCTTCTTCAGATTATTAGAAGCATTCACTTCCTTGAAGCAGAGAACTGAAATATTTTTTTTCCTATCATCAAAGATGATCTTCATTTCTAAAGGACACTGACAGTTCCATGTTTTGTGTTTAGAGCACTATGGACAATTTATAATATGTCTATTGGCTTCTTCAAAACCAGCAGGGGAAACGCTCTTTATAGTCTGCCAGGATGAAATAATATGAAACGGAACATAATCACGGGGCAAAGGATGAGGGCATTGCTTTCTCCAGGCCCTAATTGTTAGAAGAGAGTCATGGGTCCAGCTTGACTCATTGAGGGTTACCTACTTTTGTCTGTGGCAGATACCTAAGGTGTCTAGCTCTCCTTTGGGCTTATTCATTCAACAGATTTCCAGGATGAATTCAAATGTGGTCATTGTCATTAACTTACAATGTAACTATCATCCAGAAAAGTACAAACTGGCATGCTAAACTTTATACACTTGCAGAGTACTGTAACTATCAAGGAAAAACTATAAACCAAACAACATATGCTGCATGCAGCAGAATTATTGAAACAGATGGTCTAAGGATATAAAATAAGTACAATAAATATTCCCAAAGATAGAAGGTAGTATATTAATAATATAACCAGGAGCAAGATGTCATTTTTCAAAGTTAGAATATTAAATATGCAGAATACAGTAGATGAAAAATTTTAAGTACCCTACGTGGAATGAGTAGAACTGAAGAGCGAATGAGCAAGTTGAATGATCCCATTGAGGAATATCCTCAGAATACACACAGAAAAGGGATGACACAGAATGTGTTAGAGACACCTAGGAGACACGGAAGACAGAAGCAGAAGTGTCAGTGTCTGCAAGAGTTTCAAAGGAACGAAAAATACATGAAAGTAGGTTTTGCAAAGAATGGAGATGAAAATATCCAGAATTAAAAATAGCATATGAGACCTCAGTCTTGAAAGGGCTCCCAGAGTATTAAACCAGTTATGGAAGTAAAAATCATCTAAAAAAAAGCTCAAGCACCAAACATGCCCACACTTCTCAGCAAAGAACGCAGCTGTGCATGCTGGTGTTCATGAGGGAGGCTTCACATTCTAGGATTTATTGTGTAAATTAAATTGTCATTGAAACATGAAGGCAAGGGGCTCAGGGAGTCACCTAGCACACATAAGGTCATAGGTTCAATCCTCAGGACACAACCCTAAAAGAAAGAACTATTAGGGGGTAAATAACAATACTTTCCAGCACATTTGTGGAAGATTAGTCATGTAAAAGCAGTCTTGGGAGGAACATTCATATAAGAAGAAAAGACACCCATATGAGACATAAGAGTGGTTTGTTATTACAGCATAGCTCATGGAAGGAAAAGCAGCAGCATACATGGTGTGCAGTATGTTCTCAACTAAAAGCCCTTGGAAATAAAGAGAAATTGAAGCTGGGGCGATGTCTTAGTCAGAAAGGTGCTTATCTCGCAAGCATGAGCGCCTGAATTCAGATCTCAGCACCCATATAAAATGCCAGGAACTGAAACACACACCTGTAATCATGGCAGTGGGGAGGTAGAGATGGTCAGATCCCTGGAGATGGCTGACTTGCTAACCCAGCCAAAGTAGCCTCCCCAAAGCCATTACACCCCCAAACAAACAAAAATCCACATATACACATACATCGCACACCAAAGAAAAAGAAAAAGCTCAGAGATGTCCAAAACATATGACAGATGAAGAGTTTTCAGTTGCCTAGGGGAAACAGATAACAATAATTTGCAGAAAGCATTATAAATGCATACCTCATATAAATGCAGTATGTAGAACTGAAAGTGGAATTTGTGACTTAAAAACCAACAGAAATGGTCCAACAGGTGGCTCTTGCCACCCGGACTGACATCCTGAGCTCAGTCTCCTGCAAGTTGCTCTCTGAACTCTGCATGCACACTGCGGTGGTCTGTCCACATGCATGCCTGCCAGTCCATGCACACACAAACACACTCTAGAAAAATGTAAAGAAGAAACTAATGCAAGAAAACTGAACAAAAGAAATTAAAAGAAGAAAAAATAAGAAAAACCATGAAAGGAAAATACTAAATAAACCAAAAGAAATTATAATGAACTTATAATCAGATAATTACCCTTTAAACAAAAAGAAAAATATTCAGCCAAAAATCCAAAATATATACATGTAATATCTGAAAATAAAATCAGAACTGAAAAAGAATAAATGAAAACTGCTATTATGTAAATATTAACCAAAAGCATGTGAAGAGGTTTCATTAATAATATTTAGAAAACATAACATTAGAATTACAAAAATCGCAAGGACTACAGAGGTGGCTCAGCCATCTTGATGCTCTTGCAGATGACTGGGTTTGGCTCCCACCACTCACACTGGGCAGCTCACAACTGCCTGTGATTCCAGTTCTAAGAGATCTGACATCTTCTGGCCTCCAATGGCACCTGCATGCACATACCCATACACATACAAACGCCTACACACATTCACACACAAAAAAATAAAGCTTCACAAGCAATCAAATAGAATCATTATACTGATAAAAAAAATAGAACAAGACAATAGTACTATCTTAAATCACCATAAATAAATCTTAAATAATAGAGTCTAGAAATATATAATGACAAACTAAGATGATAAATAGATAAATTTTCAGTTATTGCTAGAGATGTGTCATGCTAATTTCAAGGATATATAGATCTAGAATACAAATGCAAAATAAGTAGAAATATGAAAATTATGTGCAACGACATAAGTAAATTCCATTTATCTTGGTGATAAACTGAGAATTTTACATCCAAGAAACCACAGAAGGTATGGTCTTATTGATTGTGCATACAACATTTATAAAATTGATTAAAGGAGATTACAGTAGATTATTAAACATAAAAAATAATGAAGGAATAAGGGAAAGAGAGTGTCCATCTAAGAGAGAGAGGATGAAGAACCACAAAAAACAGCATTGTAGACCTTTGTGTAATTTAAATGCAAAAGTAGAACTTTGGATTTGGAATTGAAATATCATGTTACTAAACTGCTATCAATTTACAAAAAAAAAATAATGTAATATAATACCTAGTCAAAGTTCGCAGGGCTGAACTTAAGTAAAAAATTTAATGGAATTTCTCAGGAAGGATGTCCTTAAAAATAAACTAAGGCCAGGCATGGTGGTGAACGCCTTTAATCCCAGCACTCGGAGGCAAAGGCAGGCAGATCTCTGTCAGTTCAAGGCCAGCCTGGTCTACATAGTGAGTTCCAGAAGAGCTGGGGCTACAGGGAGACCTTGTCTCAAAAGACCAATAAATAAATAAATAAATAAAATAAGATTAAAATTCAAGTAAGTGAAACAAGAGCAAAAGACTGAAAATCAAAAGAAGATGGAGATTAAAAAGTAAGGAGAGGTTTACATAATGAAATACACTCAGAAACAAAACAAAATTTAAAATGGTGCATATTGTGCCCCAATTTGATTTTGGAGAACATGAATAATGTGTAATTATATGTGGTAATTCAAGAAAAAGTTTGGGAACTGAAATCTTTAAAATGAGTTCAAAAGCGCAAAGCCCATAAAGATATCTAGTATGAATGAGCATGTAGGAAACCATGGGTTTGATTTTCCACACTGTATATACTGGGTATAGCAGTTTATACCTGTAATACTTTAAGCCCAGTATCCCAAGCAGGAGGATCAAGAGTTCAAGGTTACCCTGTACCACCTAGTGAAAGACCCTATCAAAAAATTTAAATAACGAGAAGAATGCTTTCCACCCATCTTCAAAACAACAGATCCAACCAATTTTTTTAGGGAAATCTACCAAATTTCTACTACAGTTAATTACTATTTTGTACAAAATGGTCAAAATTAACAGGAAGAATATTGAATCTAAGCCATAAGCAGAAGGAAATTTTATTAAAATTTCTGAGTTTAATCTTACCAAAATTCATTTAAAATATTTACATATGAATAAAAGGTCACAAGCAACAATTACTCTTTTATCAAATTAAAAATCACAAATGCTATGGCTGGCAAAATGACTCAGTAGGTAATTTGTTTGCCACACAAGAATGAGAACCTGAGTTTAGGTCCCCCACAGTTATGTAAACAAGGATGCAGCAGTAGCATTCTGTGACTTCAACAATGGGGCTTGACACAGAGTCCTGGAGTTCACTTACAATCCAGTATATCCAACTGATGAGCTCTGATTTCAATGAGAGACTCTCTCAAAAATAAGACTGAAAGCACTCAAGGAAGACGTTTCATGCCAACCTCTGTCCTCACTGCATATGCACACATATGAATGGATGTTCTCATACACACATGCACACAACCATTGACATGTACACAAACACATATATATCATATACACACAAAAAAACCACACAAAAGTAAGGCAATAAACCAAATCTAGTAGTTATTAAAACTCCTACTATAAAACTATACTAATGAAAACCAGTTTCATGTTAGCACAGAAAGGAAGAAATTAATGGTTAAAATAGAAAACTGAGTAATAACATGCTTAATTAGTGAAAGTTAAAACATCTTTTCTTCAGAAGAATGTTGTGGTAGAAATACAATATGGAGAAAAATCACATGGCATAACCTACACCAATGTACAAATTTTTATATATGGAGTAAAAGTCTAACTATAGAATACAATGGGGAAATGTATTCAAAATAACTGTGATGCTCAGCAGTGGGAAGCAGAGGTAACAACATACCAAAAGCATACACAATATGGACATGTTAATGGGCATAGTTATATAGAACAGAGGACGTTTGTTCACTGAGGTACAACATTGGCATAAGTAAGACAGACACACCACTCCATGAAGAAGATAGACTTTATAGTCTTTAAGATATTTGGAATAAAACATCTGGAACTCCAATTGAAATAGAAGCAAAGATATTAACCAAGAGTAGAAATTTAGGATGAAATGACTAATAAAAATTAGAAGAAACTTGCAATCTCACCACCAAGCAAAGAAATGAAAATAATTGTCACAGGTTGGAAAGATGTACACACTTTTGTCCCTTAGAAGGAAATGTGATGCCCAAAAAGATGCTCAATCTCTTTGGTCACCAGCACAATTATCAAATGCATACCCTAGGAGAAATACCATAGTATGGATTCATGTTCTCCAACAGCACTTGGGTGCCTAGCTACCCTGAGCAACGGCACTGCCTGGATCTTAGCAAGGTGGGTGGATGCTCAATCGCTGCTCCTCATTGACCATATCTAGGGATTCCAACAGTAAAGAGCCACTGCAAACAGGTGAGCACAGGGAAAAGATGAGCACAGTCTAGTGACCTGGAGCCTTATTCACTTATCCCTGTGCCTTGAGATCCAGAATGTGTCATTTAAAATCGTCCTGCCTTACAAACCAGCAAAGCCGAATTTGAAATCAGAGGACGTAATAACCAAATACAGTTCCCTCCTAACTGTTCTCAGTCATTGAGAAAACATACAGCAACTACCCTTAGGAAAATAAGTCTGATTATATGAGCTAATTTTTCATATTGTTTCTCTTGTTTTTTTCTTATTTCCCTTAAATTATGGTCATCTTTAAGAGAATTCTATAGCTTTTTCAAGTAGAAGATTGAACTACCTATTAGGATGTAAAAGAATTTGCTAATTGGAGTTCAAATCAAATAACAGGGCACAGTTTGAATTTATTCTTCAAAAAGATTATACTTACCTTAAGTCTTTAATCTTCAGACTCTGTGGGCTCAAAACAGTAGAATGGCCCAAAGTCACCTTGAATCTATGTATCCTTATAACCTGACCATGATTGCTTTTTTTGCTTTGTTTTGTTCTTGGTTTCTTTCAGCCAGAAGTAACTGCTCTTTACTGTGAGATTATGCAGCCCTGTTTGGAAAGCTTTTGTGAGTCCCTATAGTATAATGATTTTCCTTCAGAGAGCATGTAATTTTACGTTCTTACATAACAGCACAGATTTTTATGGTATTACTAAAGTTTATAATTTTATTTCCCTCAGACAATTAAATGCATGTTGGTATTATGGTATTTTTTTTATCTTCCATCACATTCAGATGAAATCGGAAAGTCGGAGTATGTTATGTTGGGAGTGCTCATGCCTAGAAGTGTAAACGTTTTGTGATTCCTTTGTTTAACATCCATTTCACACATAGGCAAACCCATCACGTCGCTACTGTTTGTTTTCAGTTACAAACAAGCTGTAACCTAAAGCATACACTGCACCAACCAAAAACAATCAATGTGCTGTTTATGCACGCCCTTTGTTTAGGACATAGTTTAAGAGTTTACAGTACATTAACTCAGATTTTTAAAGTAACCTTTCTGCAGAGAGAGCACATCTTCACAATAAATACAGTTCCCCTCCAGAGTTCATCATTTCCCATCAATAGCCACATCTCTTTCTTGTCCATTGCACTCAGATCTGAGTGTTAACACCAGTCTTGTACAGAAACCTTTCTTGCTTTCCTGTATGTTGTAAAGAGAAACAGTACCTTTCGCCTGTAGTAAGTTTTGGCTTGTGGAGAAAGCAGCCCCATGTGGACATGCATGATTCACCTGTCACTTGGAGGCAGGGTGAAGGCTTCTTTACCACAAAGATGGGTGGGTGTTCGGTAATAAATAGATAACAGCTTGGCTTTGACTTCTAAACTGAGTTTTGTAATTTTTCAAGAATCTCTAAGAATGAAAATGTGCTTGTGTGTGTGTGTGTGTGTGTGTGTGTGTGTGTGTGTGCCATGACAAGTGTGGAAGTCATAGTTCAACCTCTGATGTGCTTCTTGCCTTCTGCCTTGTTTGAGGAGGGTTTTCATTTTCTTGCTTTGTACACCAGGCTAGATTTCAAGTATTCTCCTGTTTCCACGTTCTGTCTCCCAGAACATTGAGCACTGAGATTAGAGACACCTATGCCACCAAGGCCCTCTGGAGATCTGGAGATTTGAATTCAAATTTAGGTCTTCACCTTTGTGTGACAAGTGCTTTACCTATTGAGCCATCTCCCCAGGCTGATGAGGCTATCTTTTATTCATTGTCTACTGTCTTTAATCCATTCCTCGATGGTTAGTTTAGTTGAATGCTGCTTCTCCAAGAAAGGCTTATTTTACCAATGATCTGTCCCCAAGTGGAGTGGGGAGAGAATCTGAAAGCCATTGGGACTCAGTGTGGTTTAGTGTAGCCACTGCCCACTGAAAATCATTTCCCATAGTGGACAAATTTCATGTTCTTTTCCTCCAACCCTTAGATTTATGAAACAGAGGCACCAGATGAATATTTGTGATCTTTTTATGATAACCAGACCCTTATATCTACTAACATACATATGATGCTGGGGTGACCTCTTGTTCCTTTCCAATGCATGAATATCTCCTGTTACAAATTGAATATTGTATCCCCCACCAAAATTCAGCTTTGAAAGCTTTAACATTGATGTGACTGTATTTGGAGACTGGGTAGAGTGACCAGTGATGTAATTAAAGCCCCACTTTTAATGTTGTTGAAAATTAGCAGTTCCTTGATGCTTTTTTATATAACGTTTTTTGTTTGTTTGCTTATTTTTCAGATTCACAGAGTTCCATCATGCAGCTGAGTGAACTGAAGCTTGGTAGCTATGTGTTTGCATGGTGAGTGAATACAAAGACGAGATCAGAGCCCCAGAGGATTTCAAATGATGGTGACGTGTCTATGACCACTCTGCCTAGGATTTCAGGAAATTCTCCAGTAAAGCTCTACTGCCTTAGCTGAATAATCAGCAATATCTCTCCCAGGAAAATAACCAGAAAGCTTTGCTTTACATACTAATCCTGATTTAGGATATGGAGTTAAATTTCTTTTGTTAAGTGTGTGTGTGTGTGTGTGTGTGTGTGTGTGTGTGCTTGTCTATCAATCTCATGAAGATTAGAAAGCTTCCACTGAAAGTTCCATTTTTTTAAGCTGTCTGTAAAACTTTAATCTGTAGAGATTCAAAGATCCAAAATGGGCTTAGGTCAGCTGCCCACCTTAAGAGCTCAGATAACACTAGATTTCTTTGTTGTCATGAGTTAACTCATGATATCTAGCTCCTCTTAATCTCACTCCTCTTTCCTTTCTCAAGTAAGAGGTTTCATCTTAACCCTTGTTATTCTATAAACTAGTATATTTAGATTTTAATACTTTATTATGTGTATGATTGTATTTTCTGCATGTGTGTAAGTTCACCCCTGCCATTCAATGCTCATGGAGGTCAGAAGGGGACGTTGGATTCCCCTACAGTTAGAGTTAAGGATGGTTGACCATGTGGATGCTAGTAATCAAACTCTGGTCCTCTGCAAGAGTAGCCAGTGCTCTTAAGCACTGAGCCAAATCTCCAGCCCCCCAAATAGCATACTTTAGTGGAGAAAACAAAGAAAAAAAAGATGATGAAACTAACCCCTTTTGGCTGAAGACGTCTGGTCTTACTTATCTAGTAAGACCTCTGTGATCCTGGTTACTTGTTTGCTTATTCAATGACTCACACCACCACTGGCTCAGGAATGTAATTAAGAGGATTCTCTTTACTCATCTGGACCAAGTCACTACAGTCTTTGCATCCTTTCCTGGAACTAGCTAGTAAAACTAGACACCATATCCTTCGTTCTCTTCCCCAAGCTCCAGCTTTCATTCCTGGGACGACTTTGCAGCATTCAATTGGATGGGGCTGAGAGGACAGCCTGTTTATAAACTGGCCACATTTAAAGCAAGACTTATAAATCCTGAGCAGGATTTTCACGCTGTCTATACCACCGTGAAATTATCTGCTGATTCCATTTAGTAAACAAGACAGCAGGTTGAAGCTGCCTATTCTCAAGACCCAGCAGAGAGACTTGTGGTGATGCAGCAGTGCTGGGACTAATAGGACTTCAGTGGAGGACGTGGGCTTGTCTACCTCAGCATTGCTTTCTGGTACCAAAGAAGAAGGCAACTGAAGAAAGACGTGTTTGCACACAGTTCCTGCGCTCTTTATTAATGCATAGCACATATTATTCAAAATAAGCAATTATCCCAAAGAAAACAAAACTATTTGCATTTCCCCAGAGAGCACTTGCCCGTCCAAGGAAACTAGTGTCAGATGTGGAGCAAGAAACCACTGACTGGAGCAGAATCTGTATCGCTTTCTCTCTGCAGGACAAAATTCAGAAGATGTTGGTGCATGCTCACTTCTTCACATGCTGATCCTGCCCAGCCTGATTTTACTTACTCTTCAAACATGTAAAACATGGTCTTTGAGCTTGAGTGGAACTTACTTCTTTAAAAAAACAGAGACCAACAATATAAGCACATTTTTTAAAAAATTGAGAATGGCATTAAAATGAAAAAAAAATTTCATTGTTTTTCTGTAAATAATAAAAGAATTCTGTTATTGCTTTATAACATTTCTTGGTGAAGCCTTGTCATATGGAAATGATATTTTTGAATAAATCCTCCCTGAAGCACCATATCTACAATGTGTTTTCCAGAATTTCCAGAGCAGTGGTTTTCAAATTTTCAAAAGCAATCAAAATCCCCTACGTGTGTATCTGTGGAAACACAGACTGCTGATTCTCAATCCCAGAATCTCACATCAATGGGCCAGAGATAGAACTCAGTAATTTATATTTCTAAAAACTGCCCATATGATTCCAAAGCAGTGATTTCAAGGACCACCTATGAAAAATATTTTTCTAAAGTTGTGTATTTCAGTAATATAGTTGCAAGCCCCACACAGCAACAAAATACCAGAATGCAGACTAGTCCAACTTTTAAAATGTGATATAACAGTAATATATTATAATACGTGGTATATGTAGTATAGTGATATATACATTGGAATCCTAAAACATTTTGCAAAAATTGAATACAGGACATTACATTATTTTATATGATTACATCTTGAAATAACATTTTTGGGTATCTTGAGTTAAGCGTCATATAAGCATCATACCAGGATTAATCTTACATAATTTTTTTCTTTTTAAGATTTTTATTTGAAATTTTAAAATTGCATATGTTGTCCATATTATATTTCCATCATAAAAGCACACATATAGAAAATTATACATGGGCTTGGTTGGCTAAGGATGGAATATTACCAATATAAAACTGAGGAGCAAAATACATTTAAAATGTGAAGCAAAATTTGATTACCAAATTTTTATGATTTATTTTTATTTTTAATTTAGGTATTTTTATTTTAGGTGTATGAGTGTTAGGCCTGCATGTACGTAAGTGCAACCATGCTGTGCAGTGGCAGCAGAGTTTTGAAGAGGGTGTTAGATCCCCTCGAACTGGAGTTATGTAGAATGGGTTGTTGCTGCCATATGGGTGCTAGTTTTCAAACCTGGGTTTTCTGTGAGAGTAACCAGTACCATTAACCTTTGAGCCACCTCTCCAGACTCCAAGATTTATTTTTCTTTTTAACTGTATATGTGCATGTGGGTCTGTATACAAGTTGGTGCATATCTGTGTGATGCCATGGAGGTCAGAAGAAGGCATTGATTGGATCCCTTGGTGCTAGAGCCAAGGTAGCTGTGATATACCCAACATGGATGCTAGGGAGCAAACTGGGGTCCTCTGCAAAAGCAGTCTCTGCTCTGTACCACTGAGTCATCTCTCCAGCCCCAGATTACCCACATTTTGTTTGACTATTGTGAGACCCTAGGGAAGCTTACCAGAATTATGGTGAGAAATAAGAGCTGTAAAGTAGCAGAGACCATCTGCTACAGAGAAAAAGGGATAGGGCCAATGAGAGAAATTTTGTGAACTTAAAGTCATACCAGTTCAAATTTGTAGAATCCTGTCTCCTAAAGTGAGTCCTGAGGCTAGAAAGATGGCTGAATAATTAAGAACACTGGCTGCTCTTCCAGAGTACCAGGGTTCAGTTCCCAGCATCCTCATAGAAGATAACAACAGTCTGCAACTTCAGTTCCAGGGGATCTAATGCCCTCTTCTGACCTCCACAAGCACTGCTTAACACGTGCATTTGCATACATGAAGGCAAAACACTTGTATACTTGAATAAAAATACTTATTAAGTTCCCATTTTGGTCTTTTTGAGACAGGGTCTCCCTCTAGCCCCAGCTGTCCTACAACTTGCTATGGAGACCAGGCTGACCTTGAATTCACAGAGATCCACCTGCCTCTGCCTCCCGAGTGCTGGGATTAAAGGAGTGTGCCACCACATCCAGGAAAAAATAAGCACTAAAAATTTTGCAAACTTAAAAAAATATAGTCCTAAAATGGTTTCTGTGTGTCTGGTTTACTAAGTGCTATTAGTCTATGACACAGTTCTGCTTATTGACTGTGTTCTACTTTCATATGTACCATCTGTTTCTTCAGGGGGATTGCCTACTCTGCAAGGGCTAGAACTTAATTTGATTTTACA
The DNA here is from genome assembly GCF_000622305.1 of Nannospalax galili. Taxonomy (NCBI): domain Eukaryota; kingdom Metazoa; phylum Chordata; class Mammalia; order Rodentia; family Spalacidae; genus Nannospalax; species Nannospalax galili. The sequence continues at coordinate 4,096,795 of NW_008330570.1, forward strand.
TGATTCTGGACATTTGACATTGTGTCAATGTATATTAAATGAATCAGTTAAACAAATGAATGAATAAAAACATTTTTAATATTACATATTCCCTTAAACTAAGAACAAACCCATTCCTAGATATTATGGGAACAAATCAGAAGCACCATGACACAGCTCAAACTGCAATCAACAAATTACAAACAATTTATAGCTATAGTAGTTTAGGAAGATGTGCACATAACTTTATCTTTACTGTATTTCTGCACGGAAAATTACTCTATTAAAGACACCAGCAATCCTACAATTATGAGTTATTCAATTTTATTCTATTGAGAACTTTATATAACCATGGAACTATTTTTATAGTATACAATAACTTCCTGCATATCAAGTTTCCATAGAAACCACTAGTAAAAGAGCTCATCTGAAGGCAAGAAGTTCCTTGCCCATTGCTATCCCTATGGACCAGGAGAGCAGAAAGAAGGAAATTACTTCTTTGATGAGTCGTGTAGACAAAGCCTCTCTGATACTCCATATTCCTTTTCCTCTCATAGTGCCTGGAGACAGGAAAGAGTTCCCTCATTTCAGTTCTGTCTGAGCCTCTCTGGAATCAATCCTAGGTACTCCAGAGTGCAACCTCAGCATAGTAAACCCCTCCCAGGTTTCTCACTTTCTGTTCTTCATCATGGGATTCCTCAGTGATATTCTCATAAAGACAATATTTTGGTAGTGTAATCACCAAGTCCAAGGCCAAGGTAGATCTTGATCAATGACTGAATTCATTCTTGCTCTCTTAAAGCAATTACAAACTGGGCAATTTAGAAATGATAAAAATGGAGGCTTAGAAGTCCAAAATGAAGTCAACAGTATTCAGATTTGGCTAAGAGTCCTTCTGCTGTGTTCTCATGTGGAAGAAGGAGCATATGCTAAATTTTCACATGACAGATACAAGGGGCAGAGAAGCAAAGAAGCTCCTAGCTGGCCACATCCAGCCTTTTTCTAAGGCACTAATCTTCATTCTGTGAGGACAGGGTCTTTGTGGCCTGGTCAGTCCCACAAATCCCTTTCTTTTTATGTTACTATTTGGGGATCTACTTTGAGCATAAATTTTGGAGACAACACTGTCAAACCATAGTAACAAGTATGCAATAGATTCAACCCTCTGTATAGTCAGGAGAGCAAACTGGTAGACAGCAAAGGCCATAGAAAGAGCATCTCTGTAGTCAAGGGCCATATTTACAGTGACACTACCTCCTTTTCTGTACCTTTAAGAGTACCTGAAAAAGACTCATACACCCTGCTGTATTGCATTTATCTTTGTACAGAAGGGATTTGGTTTCTTTTATCACCACACAGGGTAAAGTGATTTTGAGGGCAAAGGATTAAAAGCAAAAATGTATTGTTTACCTTAGCTCCAAATCACAAGCAATAATCATCCTGTCTTCTAAACTGGTGGAAATTTCTCCATTGATGGAATTTTACTTTACTTTATCCCCCAAGCTCAAATTTGCCCTATAGATGACAGAGCAGGACTAAATTAATATTGTTGTTATTATTATCATTATTTTTATTTCCCTGAAAACCAGCTAGGACTTTATTTCTTGGCTGTGTGTGGTGTGTGCATAGATTGCTACAGTCCTTTAGGAGGAAATAGGCAAGTAGAAGACAATGCTGGCATTTCTTTCTTATTCTGCACCATTTTCCCTCAAGCCTAGGCATAAAGTTTCCTCTCCATATATAAAATCAGAATACAGTATTTTTAACAAAGCCATTTAGCACAATACATTTCACGAAGAAGGTCAAGAATAGATCCCTACCATGTTCTTGTATTGAAGAACTCAGTTCAAACTAAAGAATTTTATTCATCTCATTGAGAGGAATCTGTCCAAGTCAAATTGTATCACTCCTGCCAATGATACGGAGACCAGGAGGTAAGCAGTGTTGGCTTCCTCAAACCCCAAGGTTCCTGCCCCATTCACCACAAAATGTTGTGACAGTCTTTAATGTAGTTCTTCCTTTCTTCGATGTGTGGTGTGTAGCTTTGAGGAGCCAATTCACTTAATATAAAATATTAACATTCATTAGGTTTCAGGTTTGGGGTTCTTTTTCCCAGTGAGTAATTAAAGCACCATGGAAACCAGTGTAGTTCCTTAAATGAGATGTGACTGTGCCAGCCCCAAGTAAAACCCTAGGCATGGAAGTGGAGAGGGAAAAGAAAGTGAAGTAGACATGGAAATACTCTCTCATTACTTTACTATAAGAATCTTAATTAGTCCCAAAGGCTTTTCCTGTCATTTTAAAGCAAAATCAGGTAGATCAGACAATGAAACAGGTGTCAATCAACCTCTGCTGAAGTCAGTTGTCTGTAGCCACGCTGCTCATAGGGCTTGACCTCTTTCCTTGCAACTGTGAGTTGGCTCAGATTTTGCTCCATTCAAAATCACAGGTGTGTATGTAGAATTGTGCCGATAAATGAGCTTTTCTAATTGAGTTCATCCTTGTAAATTAATAAAAATTCCTGCCAATCAAACATGTGCATGTTTGCAGGAATATTATCAGTAGGTAATAGAGATAATTAATACTTCATGACATCAAGGTCTGAAATTAAAATCAAATCTGAGACTTAACTGCGATTATTAAATCTGAGGAAAATTATCTTTCAGGTGACAAGTGTCACAACCTTCAGCACCTGAATTAATAACAAGGAGCAAGCCTCCAAAAACACAGGGCATGCTCCTTTTTTCTTATGTTGCAATAATTACCACTTTATGACATCAAGGACCTATAACTGGCTCAAGATAATATTGTAGCTCAGTTAAAGTACTTGTGTAGGAAAATTTTTAAATTTCAGAAAACTTACCCAGTAGCAAAATTTATTTGAAAGAGTACAGAATGGAAGGATTGGGCCCAGAATTTCTGACTCTTATAAGACCTGAATTTTATTTTTTTAATATTTTAGTTATTATTTTATTTTGTGTGTATGAGTATATTCCCTGCATGTATGTAAGTGCACCCGTGTCGTGCAGTGCCTGCGAGGGCAGAAGAGACTGCTGGATCCCCTGGAAATGGATTTATGAACAGTTGTTAGCTGCCATGTGGGTGCTGGGGTCCAAACCCGGGTCTTCTGAAAGAACAGTCAGTGTTCTTAACCACTGAGCCATCTCTCTGCCCCGAGACCTGAATTTTAGTCTGCAATTTTGCAGATGTGCCCCAATTTTACTCTGGCCAATCAAATCATCTTGACTGTTGGGTCTTTTATCCTTCGTGACATGAACATAGTATTCAATTTTGAAAGATTGAGGTGAGGATTAAATAGAAGTGACTTTTAATAATTTACCCTTCTGCTCTTATTCATTCATTCTTCCAATCTGAGTGCTAGTCATTGTGTGGAGTGTTTCAAAAACAGATAATAAAACAGGAAAGACAAGTGCCTGTCCTTAGAAGACTTCCCAATGTGGTATGAGGTATATCTATATAAATTATACCAAGATGTGATAAACTTAGAGACAGTGGGGTAAAGGTGTGATGTGGCATGAGTAGTGGGGCTGAATTGTAGGTCATGAAACTTCATGGATAAGCTGTTCCTGGAGGACTATCTTGAAACATAAGTATTTTTAATAGATAAATTAACATTCAAGGGAATGTTGATTTTCCACTGTAACTGGACTGGAGTGGTTGATTTCCAGGAAATAAGGAACAACATGTGACCCTCAGAGGTACATGATGAAAACAAAATTCTATTTTCTAAACTAGATTTGCATTAGGAAGTAGAGAAGAATAACATAAAGAGCAAATATATTTCATTTGTTCGAGGATAACTAACTACAATGTGCTAATACAGAGCTCAAACCACATGGTTTAATCAGTATACATACAACATTAATTTTATTTGTTTGTTTGATTTTATAGAGGTTTAGAAGGTATTATATATATATGAGTGTACTGCCTGCATGTATGTGAGTGCACCCATGTCATGCAATACCGCGGAGGTCAGAAGAGGGCTTCAGATTCCCCTGGAACTGGAGTTAAGGACGGTTCGTAGTCGCCATGTGGGTGCTGGGAATCGAACCCGGGTCCTCTGCAAGAGCAGTCAGTGCTCTTAGCCACTGAGCCATCTCTCCAGCTCCTGGAAGGCATATTTTTGAGACAAATTCTCCTTGTAGCCTTAATTATCCTGAAACTCACTGTGTAGACCAAGCTGGCCTCCTCTGCCTCTAGAGTCTGGGATTAAAGGCATGTACCACCATGCCCAACTTGATTTTATGTTTTGAGAATTGATGATGTTGGACCTGTGGGGACACTGTTGCATAAGGGAAAGCCCCAAATAGCACAGGTTTGGTTTGGGGGCAGTTTTCAATTGCAAAGAAGAAATTCAACCCTCAACAAGAAATAGAATCATAATGGCTGAACTCATTTATAAATCCAGGACAGGGTCTGCTGGATCTAGAATTAAAGATAAATGAATAATTCCGAAAACTACCTTGGAGCTCTGAGCCTGCTTTGACTGAGACTTCCTTCATTGGAACTGGACTGGCCCAGGCATTGAATAAGGGTAAAGCCCTAGGTTCTTACAGTGAAAGGGGGAACTGAGATGTAGATCCTATCAATACACAGAGGTGAGAGAGGCGCATGGGGAAAACTTTTTTTAGAAACTAAATTTGACATTATTTGTCCCTTGATAACACCTGCCTTCTATGCACCACCCTCTCTTGAGCTCCTTCTTCTCCCTTATCCCCACAGTTCCTTATATATCCCTCCCTCTCCCACTCCTATTTAAATACCTCCATTTTATTCATTTCTCTCTTAGTAACACCTGCCTCCTACTGTTCTTCTCTCTCAGGTTCTTTCTTTCCCTTTGCCACCCTGGTTCCTTTCCATTTTCCTGGGTCCTGCAGTTACAGGAGGATACATACTCATACATAACGATTTAGTGCTAGGATTCACAAATGAGGGAATACAAGACATTTGTTATATAGAGGTTACTATTAAAAAAACAGAGGGAATCATATCAGTCCAAAACAGTACTGAAAAATTACACATACAATATCTCTACAAGAGTCCATGGATATAGCTGAAGGCTACATAACAAGAAACAGTGACAGACAGGAGAAACCTCATTTTGAATAGTTGGCCAGGGTAGTCCAAGAAACTCCCAAAATTACACAGGCTATTGTCACAGCCCTTGATTGCCTCCCCGAAATTGAAAGTAAGACTCCATTGCTGAAGACAAGACATAGGACTTAGAGCAGTGGAACTGGAACTGAGCTGGAAGCTACCTCCCTGAAGGCTAGCTCTCACAGTGTTGGAGAGAACTATGCAAGTTGCTAAGGGAGTACATCAATCGATGGTCCAGCCCCAGCTTTAAGGCCTAATAACCACAACAGTGACTGGCACAGCAAGCTATATTGGGAAGTAGTGGTTCTTTTATCTTGGGTGTAATCAACGGCTACCTAATTGGACTTAAACCCCCTCAATGGGAAAGAACTAATGTGTGGTACTGTAAACAGCCAAATGCAAATGGGGCTGGAGAGGTCAGAGATCTTAGAGAAAACCCTAAGATTGTCACATCCCTAGAAAAATATAATTTCTTACTATGCACAAAACATGAATCCTTATATTTACAGACAAGTATCCCAGTCACAACTCATCAAAGAGATTTCTTTTGCAGTAGGCAGAGAATATTACAGAGTTCCACAACTGGTCACACACAGAGACCGTCTATGAATTGCCCAACCCTTAATGACATATCTACAATGCAACCTCTACACCTAAGACTCATAGAACACAATGGAACAAGAGGTAGAGAGAATACTAATGAATTTCTTAACTCTCACCAACCAAGCTACTTCAGCAACAGAGGGCCATAAGCACAAAAGGACACAAATGACCAAAGCATACAAAATAAGAATCTGCAGAGTGTGGGTCCTTGGACAGAATCCTATATTAAACTCCATGTGCATAGGGCTCAGGGACCTTTTCAGAAGAGGTAGCAGAAAGATTTTAAGAGTCATGAAGAAGGTACACGACAATATGGAAATAGAGTCCTACAGTTTCCTTGGACCTTACTCATGTGAACCTACAGGAATGGTGTCAACATGCACATGACCCATGCAAACTCAAGACAAAATCCCAGCATAGGCTGTGGAAATGGGCAGTAGACCCCAATTTTAGTTGAAGAACTATTGGCAGCTGATTATTACTTGGTGAGGAAAAGCTGATCTTCTTAAAGGGAGAAACTCTGGATAGGGTGATTAGACCTCAGTGGATGAACTTGCACTCTGTCTGGGTACACTAACTTGACTCGATAGGCCTTAACACAAATGACAGAATGCATGAAACCCAGTGTGGGGGCAGGTATTGGAGGTCGCCAATGGCTGTAAAGATGATTATAAAGGTAATTTCATATAAAACATGTTTTGTATGAAATACACAAAATTCAGTAAGAAATTTACAAAAACATCCCCTAAAATTTGAGTCAGATAAAGCTCTTGAATTGCATCTGTCTTAGCTGTTCTTTTGGGCTATGCCTCATTCTATAAATCCAACTCTTCTGTGCAAGCTGGTGACAGACATCCACACTGGTGAATAAACTGTGGAATATTGGTCTTTCTGATAAATAACTACTAGCTAAGTTCCTTATCTCTGTGCTACTCCAGCCCCCATTCCAAGATCTTAAAGATCTCCCAGAAAGAAACTTTAAGACATCCCTCAGGCAGCAAGGAAAATATATGTTTGAGGAATGTGCTTTGCACATCTAAATATTTTACATACCATCTCTTCATATAAAAATATGAACACTGTCACTCACCATTGTATTAGTATATTCATGCTATTACAACAAATCACCTTAGACTGGAAATTTTATGAATATTAGAAGTGTATTTCTTGTGGTTCTGGAAGCTGGGACGTTCACAATCAAAGTTGCAGCTCACTGGGTGTCTGGTAATGGCTTGTTCTCACCTCTCAAGATGTATGTTCTTGTTATGTCCTCACATAGAGAAAAGGGCAAATGCTGTCTCAGGAAAGAGAGCTGAAGAAGATTGGAAGGGTGCAATAAACCTGACCAGTTCATCTAATCTCTTTCATAAGGGCACCAAACCCACCCATGAGGATGGGGAACTTATGAGTAAATAATTTCCTCAGGATCCCACCTCTAATACTAGTCTTTTGAGGATAAGTTTCAGCATGAATTTTGAAAAGACATAACTATTCAGACCATGTCACTCATACAAGAGGGGACACTGTTTTCTTGGACATGGAGAACAATGCTTCCCCTGCCCTAGAGACTGCATCGCTGCTCATGTAAACCCAGAATCTCCTCTCCGCTCCGATAACTTAAGTGAAAATCTTATGAGAAAGACAGAACTCACACTCACTGCCCAGCCTTGCCTTTGCCCTTTCCTAAGCCCTCACTCTTCTTTTACCTAATTAGCATCCTCTGATATGACGCTCTAGAGCAGTGACATGTGATGTCCAAATCAGGTTAAAACAAAGTTCTGTGACATTTAATTTCATTTTTCCTTTATTCTTCAGAACTTGCCACTCATTATCTCGTTTCTTCTGATCCTGTCAGATGCCAGAAGTCTAATTTGAGACAGATAATAATTAGCACTCTGGAACTGATAATCACTGGGGGGTAGTACACTCATTTCACTAAGCGCAAAGCTAGTCAGAAAGACCTGAACTAGAATCCTGTCTCAGCTACTTAATAAATTAATGACCTTGATTAAATACTCTCACCCATCCGAATCTCAGTGTCTTCAACTATATAATGGGATCAGTATGTGTATCTTCACAAAGTTGATGCTTGGGTTTAGCATGATCACATACATTAAATGTTTAGAAGTATTTCATAAAAGAAGAGAGCCTTAATAAATGTTAGATGTTATTATTACATATCAAAAACTCAGCTCTTAAAACAAATGTACTAAACTCTAGTGTGCATTCTCAAAACCTAGGCACAAAATTGTAGAATATTATGGTGTTTTAGTTCCTTGGGGCTGTTGTAACTAAACACTATAAGCCAAGGAGTTTATAAGCAGCATAAACATTTCTCAAATTTCTGGACATGGTAGGTTTGGAAGTCAAGACAGCAACAGATTCCATGTCAGGTAAGGTTTTTTCTTTACAGGTCACATAATACATCTCTGCTATGTCTTCAAGTTATGGGATGGGATGAGGCCACTCTCTTGGTCTCCTTTTAGGATTCTCAAGGCAGGAATCCTACTCAGAGAGCTTTATATTCATGACATTCCTAATATCATCACCTTGGAGTTAAGACTGAAAGATACAGGGTACATGAGATGGCTTAGCAGATAAAGACACTTGCCACCAAGTCTAAAGACCTGATGATGGAAGGAGAGAACCAATTCTTACACGTTGTCCTCTATTCTGCACAAGTTCTATGTTGTGTTATCCTCTCTCCCTCCTCTTTCTCTCTCTCTCTCTCTCTCTCTCTCTCTCTCACACACACACACACACAGGATAAATAAATAAATGTAATAACAGAAAGATTAGAATATGCATATATTAAAAAGCCATAAACATTCAGACCATGGCTTGTGGAAATGTCACAGTGTGAGAATGGTGAATAAAAAACATGTGGGGTGGCAGTACCACCCGGATAGTCAGCCACCTCTACTTAATGAGGACGTGACTAAGTGTTTTTATAAACACTATAAAAGCATTAGGACAAAATCTGCATCTCATAAGATGTTGCAGAATAGGGAATTTGCAATGCACTCATCAAGAGGCAAACATATGCTGCGGTTGAAAGGTGGCTGAGTTTCCAGGCCATATGTAGTCTCTCTAGAATTTTGTGTGAATTAGCATAACTAGAGAAATCATTTTTTGAGCTACCCTCCAATGACAAGAGTGGCAATAGACCCCCTCTTAGTTTCAGGAAGCCCCGGTGGGCTATGTGTCCACTGGGTATGATCCAAAGACAAGAATCTATGGAAACCTCCCTCTCCTTGGAACAATGTTTATTCCCTGCCTTATCCTCAAAGAGAAAGCATATGTTTCTTCGATTTGTTGTTTGCAGCAAGGTGCAGCTTAGAGGGGAGTGTGGCTGCGCTTGTGTTTGCCATGAAATTAAATAAGAGCAGTGATACATAGCCAATATGCACCCATAAATTTCAAGAAGGAAAATTCCAGTGTGGCATGAGGATAGAAGTAGCTGATATATTAGAAGGGAAAGGCACTGAATCTTGTGCAAAACGAGAGAAATATAATTTCCCTGCATTATCTTGTCCCTTTCTTAATTGCCTACCAGGATGCATTCATCATCTCGCTTCCCTGGTCCTGAGCTCTCTACTTGCATGCATTTTTACACAAAACTGGCTTGTGCTTTAAGTAGGAAACACAGTGCTTGTGCTATCACATCAGACACAGAAAATGGATAAAAATCTTCACCTGTCACTTTCCAGATATAACACATTTTGCATTTCAAAGTTAGGAAGCAGACTGCAAATACTGAACTAGGAGCAGCAAGTACGGGGGGCCAGCAGCACCCACTAGGCTACAAATGTTAGGTGGAGGCTCACATGCAGCTGATGCTTTATGAGATTTCAAAGTGGGCGATAAAGGGAAAACATGGCTGGCTGTTCAGATAATTGTCATTCTAGTGGCATGCTTGCTCTTCAGATTCCAAACTTGGATTCAGTTGTTGAGAAGAGAAACACTTCGGGTTCCTTTCAACACTGAAGTTAATATAGAAGGAAGGTAGGTTGAGGAAATGTGGGTCAATTGGTGAGCCAGAAGAACAGAAATATAAGTCCCTTACATGGGGACACATGGATACTGTTATGTGTCCTCCTGATGATAAAGGCTTAACCCCAGTGGAGGAAAACCATAGAACCTGATGATGATCCCTGAGCCAGTGTGTTAACAGGGACAAGCTTAAGCCTCAGATGGCAGAAGGACCTCTTCCATCTGTCTGCCATTTTCCTATCAGCCTGCCACTCTAAGAAACCGTGTACATTAAGAACTTGGCACTAGAGCTATTTCTGGCCAATTAAATAATCTTTGATTTGTTGATAATTTCATACATGAGTATTATATTTACATCATTTCCACCCTTTCCAATTTCCCCTCCAACTCCCCCCATTCCAACTCCCACTCCTCAATTTCTTATCCTCTTCTTTGCTTAGTATTGCTACACACACACACACACATACACACACACACACACACACACACACACACACACACACAATTCTCTGAGTCCATTTAGTGGTGCCCCTGTGTACATGTATTTAAACCTGCCTGCTAGAGATTAAATAACTAATCAAAGTTTGTCTCTAGAAAAGACTGATTGTCCCTTCTTTGGGATCGCTTGATTTCCTGTAGCTCTTCATCTAGAGGTCATAACCTGTGAAATTCAAATTCATACGCCCCCAATCCACATTGGCATGTCAACTGGTGCTATCGTTATGTAGATCTTGTTAGCAACAATATTCTGAAGATTTAATGAATGCAGCTACCCTTTCATATGTAGAACACACTAATCTCACCTAGACTTAAGCTCTCTTCTTTTTTTAATTCTTTCCTTTTTAAAATTCTTTGCTGATATTATTGTTTCATTTTGTCTATTTTGAGATGGTTTCATTATACAGCCTAGTATGTCCTCAAACTCGTGATCCTACTGCCTCAGCCTCTGGGATTATAGGCACCCTTCACTTGGAGATATTAGTATGAGTGTCCTAGAGCTGCTTCAATGATTGAAATAGAAATTACATAAACAACTTCATGTAGTTCCAGTCATATAGCAAAAGGCCAGTAAATGTTGGGTCCTTGTCAGCTTTTATAGACTGGTCACAAAAGTAGTTATGCATTTGGAGAACTGCAAGGCTTTTGTCCAATGGTTTAGGTTTGGAGAGAAAGGAAGAATACATGGCTTTACGCAAAGTCATACAACTAGTCTTGGTTTCTTTCACCATTATTTTATTTTTTCATATTATAGGTGCCTCATATATTTCATTAGATTTGTAGCTATGCATGTTTCGTGCTACCATCTTTTGGCATTTTAAAAAGTTTTTGTTCCTTGTTATGTAGCCTTTAGCTAGGCATATGGACACTTAAGAAATTATATTGGCAGCTTTAATCTTTGGTTATACTTTCCTTTTGGGTGTTTAAGGCCATACAGTTGGTCCAGAAAAATCCATTTATTTTTACTCTTAAGGTCTTTTGAGGATCTGTCCCTCAGGGGTCACATGGGCCTGGGAGGAGCCCCTGGCTCCTTTCTTTTACCAGTTCCGCCTATGTGAAGATAAGTCAAAGGTCCTGCTCAACCATGGCTGGCTTCACTTGGAAGCATGGAGGAAATGATTCCTCTGTGTTGACCCTCCTCTTTATAGACTGGACACTGGTTCAAGTCCATCTGGTGGAGTCTCCTCAGCCTCCTTGATCAAAAGGACAGGTGACCCACCACAATTACAGGACATTTTGAGAGATGCTCATAGTCCCCTGGAACTAGTTGACCTAGGAGGGCAAGGAGTAAAAAGTGTCCTTTATGTCCCTCTGACCAAATTATTATAGGCCTCAAAGTATGGCTGTTAAACATCCAAGAAGTTTAGTTCCACCAGTCTGGTACTTTTAATTACTGTGTGTCATGTAGATAAATCTTGGGCAAAGACCAGTTTTTCTCAGATAAACCTTCCCTAGACATATACCTAGACATATATTTCTTGATCTGCTATGTATAATTTGTCAGTAGGCTGTAGGAATAATATGGTTCCCTCTGGTTTTCAAAACTAGCTAGGCATTATTTACCTCTAACATTGTCTCACCCTTCCATCATGGTTTTAGGAGATACCTTTTTTTGAGTTGTTGCCCAGGGTGGCCAAAGGAACTCCCAGATAGTAACCCAGCATAGAACTGGGAAAATGAACAGCAGACCCCAATCTTATCTAAAGGAATATTGACAACTGATTGCTACTAGATGAGGAACAGCTGACCCTCCTAAAACAAAGACATCTAGATAGGCTGACGAGATTCACCAGAGGGCAAATAGTGGGGAATGGTTGGGGTGCCGACAACACAGCAGACACTAACAGTGATATCAGAGTATAAGGGCTCTAGTGGGGGG
>NW_008330570.1:4109232-4109482 GCF_000622305.1 Nannospalax galili
CCGACAACACAGCAGACAGTAGCAGGGATATCAGAGTATAAGGGCTCTAGTTGGGGGAGGGAGGCTATGGGAGGGTGCTACCCGGTGAGTGGGTGTATAAATAGTTAAAAATGATTAAAACACAATAATTCTTCAAAACATAAAAATTTGCTTCTTAATCATTAGTAGATGTGAAAAACATTACCATTGAAATCTACCTGATGACTTCCTGTGCTCTTTTTTCTTTTTTATTAATGAGGCAGATCGGAAG
>NW_008330570.1:4109538-4135370 GCF_000622305.1 Nannospalax galili
CTCAGTGTCAATTGTATTAAAAATGAATTTTTCTGTATGAAACTGTGTATTTTAATAATGAAATGGAGAGCTTTTTTAAAGTTTAAAACCTCATTTAATTTTATGTCGTATAGGGTTTATACTGACTACAGTATTGTATAACTGTAATAATTCAACTGTAAACCTAAAAATTTATGGCCAGTTTTGAAAGAGAGTCATCTTAGCTCAGGAAATTGTTATTGAATATGTCAATGCTGTTGTAATGAAATGCTTCTTCTAAGTATGTGGTTATTAAATAAATAAATTTAAAATTGTTTTTGTTCCAAGTGATCACTATTAGTATATAAAAATACAATTTTAAATGTTGCTTGTATGTTATGACCTGGCAAAATTCATAAAGCAGTTTAAATTTACTGTGTACTCTGGACTATGGCTGGCCTGTAACTAGTTAAGTAGACCAGGATGATCTTAACCTTACAGTTATCCTCCTGCCTTTGCCTCCCTAACCCACAACCATGCCTAAGTCCAAACCCAGGAATTTTCTATGAAGACAGTTATGTCTTCTATGAGAAGCATTATTTCTTTTTCTATTATATGTATGCTTTGTATTTATTGTTATGTTCTTTATCACACCGGCTAAAACTACCATTGTAATAGTACAATATTGAACAGGGTTGGATACAAAGGATGTACTTCATCTGATCTTGGTGTTAGAAATAATATCACTTGGGCTGGAGAGATGGTTCAGCAGTTAAGAGCACTGGCTGCTATTTCAGAGGACCTGGGTTCAATTCCCAGCACCCACATAGTAACTAACAACCATCCATAACTCCATTTCCAGGGAAATCCGACTCCCTCTTCTGACATCCAGGGGTATGAAATGACACTTGTGCACTTACATGTATGCAGGCAATGCACTCATACACATAAGAAATATAAATAATAAAATTAAATAAAAAGAATAAATTTTAAAAGAAATGAAACCACTTATTCTTTCATATTGCATGCGATACAAATTGTTGATGCTTTCATATCAAGAAAAAGATTTTCTCCTGTTTATAAAATTCTTAACATATTTTATCATGAGTGAATATTAAAATTATTCAAATGCTTTTTTATATATTCCATGGTTATAGTGTTACCTTTCTAGAGTATTCAAATTACATTGATTTTCAGAAGGCTCTTTTTTATTAAGTTTTTTTTTTATTTTATGTGTATGAGTGTATTGGCCACATGTATGTAAGTGCACTAGTGTCGTACAGTGCCCATGGAGGACAGAAGAGGTCATGGAACACCCTGGAACTGGAGTTACAGAAGGTTCGTAGCTGCCATGTGGGTGCTGGGAACAGAACCTGGGTCCTCTGAAAGAAAAAACAGTGCACTTAACGGCTGAGTCATATCTCCAGCCCCAAAGTTTCATTTTTAACATATTTATTTTCATTTTGTGTGTATGAGCATTTTGCCTGCATGTATAGAAATGCATCACATGTATAGTGCTCAAGGAGGCCAGAAGAAGGCATTGGATGCCTTGATACTGAAGTTAAGGACCCATGTTAGTTGCCATGTGGGTGCTGGGAAGAGCTGCAAAGGCAGCCAGTGGTCTTTTTTGTTGTTTTTTGTTTTGTTTTAGACTGATTTTTTGTTTGTCTGGTTAGTTAGCTCTTGAGATAGGGTCTCCCTACATAGCACTAGCTGGCTGTCCTCAATCTCATAGAGATCTGCCTGACTCTGCCTCCAGAATGCTAAGATTTAAGGTGTGGGCCACCATGCCCAGCCTGTAGCCAATGTTCCTAGTTGCCCAGTCATCCTTCCAGCTCCAGATTCCTTTTTTTTTTTTAACTGGTAGAAACATAACTCTAGTGAAACAATTTTCTTCCAAGGATAGACATTCTGATGTAGAGGAACTGTGGAATCATTATTCATTATTTTACTCAGTGGTACTTTTAATGGGTAGATATGTCCTACAGGGCTACAGGCAAGGATACAACTCTGAACTCAGAAAGTGCTTATGGATTTTTCTAGGGAGTTCCATTTGAAACTACATGTACCCTTACATTTATTTACTTATTTTTAATATTTTATTTATTATTTTTTATTCTTTGTTATGTGTCTGCGTGTATTGTGTGCATGTAGGCAAGTGCACCTGTGTCGTGCAATGCCCATGGAGGTCAGAAGAGGCTGTCGGATCCCCTGGAACTGGAGTTATGTGGCAGGGGGCAGTTGTTAGCTACCATGTGGGTGCTTGGATTCGAACCTGGGTCTTCTGCAAGAAAAGCTAGTGTTCTTAACCCCTGAGCCATCTCTCCAGCCCCATGCCCTTACTTTCAGAAACAAATTAACAGGTAATTTTTCCTTAAGCAAAACATCAGTCGACATATAATCAGTTCAAAAGCTGAACAGTGCTCAAATGAAAACTAAGGAAGGAGGCTTCTGGAGACCAACCAGTTCTGTCATACATGAAGACTCGGCAAGCTACAGAGAAAGCTGGCTGGGACAGCAGGGACATAGATACAGCATAGACATAGGCACAGCATAGCTATCCTAGTCTGGTGGGGGGGGCGGGTAATGGACACAACAAATTTACACGCAGGCATAACTGACAGAGCTTTTCATCAGGTCATGAAAATGTATTTTGTGGGAACTTGGATGTCCACATTAGTAAAGTATTGATCAAGTCTGGATTTTTAAAAGGAATGTGCTTTATTGTCTGTCAGAATAATATTTATCACTGCCTTAATCATTTCCATGTCGAAGTTACACATTGCTTTCATCCTTACATTTTCACATATCTTTGGCTTTGATGCGCCCTTCATGCCCTTCGGGGGCTGCTGCTGTGGTTTCTCTGCCCAGTGCTCACTTGATCTTGCATTACTTAGCAATAGTCATTTTGCGAAGGAAGTTTTTTTAAGCAACACTTAAATTGTTTTAGAAAACACAAATAAACACAATCTTTTTTTTTTTTTTTTTTTTTGCTCATTTAATTTTTTCCCTTGCAGCCTGGTGGAAAGCAAAGCTATCCTAGCCCAGCTCTCTAGCAGATAGTCTGCTTCTAGTGTTCCATATGAAGGAAGCCATGTATTAAATTGCGATGAGCCCTTGCATTTCATCACAGAAAGTGAGTGTTGGCTTGGAATGGAGGATCAGCTCATGTGGGAATGAGATGGTGGTTGGGATCGTAAACTGCTGCTCCTGAGCGAAGGACCGAATTATTAAAGCTATTGTTTATGGCCCTTATCATTTACAAACAGGTGAACACAGAAAAAGGACTTTCGATTTCCCCAAATTAATTTTCAGTTGAGAGTTCTCTTGTGTTAAAAAGATAAGAAATTTGTTTAGAATTACAGTACAAGAAGAGTGCTGCTCTCTGAAGGACCTGCAGGTTAAGGGTGCCCAGCAAATATGGATAAAACAGCGTGTGTCAGTGACTATTCCTCCTTACGATGCATTTGAGAAACTGAGCTGACTTTAAAACTAATAATGCTCTAATTTGTAGGTTTTTCTTCTCAAAGCGACATCCTGTTGTGAATGTGAAGACAAGTCTAAGATAATTCTTTTTTGGCAAAATAAGTAATGAAGATAGTGATGTATTGATAAACCCAAACCTGGTGCTATTATTATGTTTGAATATCAAAAAGTCCTTTTCTCAAGCAAATTTGCTAAAAGGACTTGGCATTGCAGTGTAAGAGGCATCAGCTTTTATATCCTCATGTGACTGTCACACCACGCACCTGTTTGATAACAGCTGTCTCCCATACAATGTCATGCAATCCTATTGATATGCTTCTTCCTCTAATCATAGATACACATAGTTTAACACACATGTACACTACAATCTTCAATCTCTATATTTGTTAGGACAAAGCTATAATAGCAATAACATATTTAATGGATGCCTCCAAGTGTCAAAGCATTTTATCAAATATTTTACATCTGTGAGCCTATTTCTACTGTATTTCTACTTGATAATTGCAACTATCATAACTACACTAATTCTATTACCGAGATTTTTTTTTTAATTTTAGAGGAAGAGTGACCTGCTCAAATTCTTGTAAATAACAAAGCAAGGACTACATATTAATTTCTCTGATTCCCAAGTTCGTGCATTTAGCCAGTTCATAGTATGACCTGAATATTAGCTCATTCAATAGCTATTTGTTGAATGTGTGCCAAAGACAATGCGTATGATTTCCTAAAAGCCTTTTCTTTTCTTTAAAATATTTTTATTATTTATGTGCATGAGCATATTTCCTGCTTGGTGTAAGTGCACCCATGTTGTGCAATGCCCACAGAAGTCAGAAGAAGACATTGAATTCCCTGGAACTAGAGTTATGGATGATTGTTAGCTGCCACGTGGATGCTGGTAGTCAAACCTGGGTCTTCTGGAAGAGTAGTCATTACTCTTAACCACTGAACCATCTCTATAGTCCCTTCTTTAAAATATTTTACTGATGATTTTTATTTTATGTATATGACTGCATTGCCTGCATGTATGTAAGTGCATCCATGTCATGTAATCCCTGCAGAGGTCAGAAGAGGGCATTTGTTCCCCTGGAACTGGAGTTATAGATGGTTGTTATCTGCCATGTGGTTGCTGAGAACAAAATCTGGATCATCTGCAAGAATAGCCAGTGTTCTTAACTGCTGAGTTATCTCTCCAGTCCTCTAAATGTCTATTCTTAAAGTTACACAGTTCACAACTCATCCTCAGCTTCCTGTCTTTACACTTAGGAATTAATTTGGACTAGCTGATTATCAGTGACATTGGAGCATGTTTCCTATAAAAAAAAAATCACCTGGTTCTCATCTTATGCTATTTAAGGTAGAGTATCTTTCACTATTCTTTTATTTATTCAAAAAATGTCCCATGAGAAATGTTCTATGATGATTTCAAGTCTTTCTTCAGAATGAGGTTTCTGCTGACTATCCAAATCAACAGAAATTCCACCCACATTTGGGATCTTTCTATCTCATGTAGCAATTACAAGTTTGAGCCGTTTAGCTCTTTCTGAGTTGTAATTCTATATTAAATTTATTTTAATATTCCCCCAGAGTGCATAACTGTGCACCCTGTATGAGTTCAGTACAATAAATTTTTATTAAAGAATGAGGTGATTAAACAATCTAATGACTATACACCTAATAATGACTAGACCATTGTGAAGTTAATCTTCAATGTCAGTTCGAGTGAATTTAACATCAACATGTAAAAACATTTCTGGGAGTGTCTGTGAGGGTATGTCCAGCAATATTTACCTGAGGAAGACACACTCTAAATGTGGGCAACATCATCATACAGGCTAAGTTCCTGGACTGAATATAAAGAAGAATGTGGTCCGAACATGAGAACTTTCTCTCTCCCTCCCTCCCTCCCTTTCTCCCTCCCTTCCCCCCCACCTCCTTCCAGTGGACACAAGCTGCCTCATTCTTCCGCTGTTGGATTTGTCCTACCATGAAGCACTGTATCTCTTCTGGTTATAAGCCAAAATAACCTCTTGCCTCCTTAATTGCTTCCTGTCAGGTATTTTTCAATGAGTAAAGTAATGAAAACAAAGCGTAAATAAGAAGATAACAATTTTTTGAAATGGCTTTAAACCTCTGACAAAAGACATTGGGTATCAAAGCCAAGGGAACGATGTTGATAAGAGCAGAGTGGATCTAGGAGGTGGGGAAGAAGAAAACCAACTATGCTTTCACATTAAGAAAAATTTTTCTAACTGGATACCTACCTTAGGTAGAGAATATATAAAGCCACTTAGCCATTTTTACACCAAAAGAAGTGCAAAAGTCATGCTTCACGTCAATCCCCCAACTCTGACCCCGCAGAGTCTAAAATGGGACCCAGAGAGCACATATAATTCTTCAATTTTTAAAGAACAGTCACCCCCACCATAGTTTGGGAACAGGTCGATGAATGACATGTTTGGGAATCTTTTGTTCAGCACTCAGGATTGGCATTCATTAAATACTTTCCTTCAACCATTTTACTCTTATTATGCACAACAAGAGCTTAGGGTCACAGAGATTAAAGCAGGAATTATTCTAAAGCAAGACGCTTTATCCTCAAGACATAAAAATAGAGAGAAACCAGTTACAAATGTAGGATTAGATTATAAACTTGTTCACTGAACAGTTACATGGCAATTTGCTAAAGTAATTATTACTATTAATTTGAGAGCCAATAATTATTATAGCAATTCTGCCATTTCATATCTCGTTTCTGAAATCCTGGAATGCACTTTATTTATTTATTTATTTATTTATAATACCTGGTTTGCTTGGCTGGTCTAAAACCCCTGTTCGAATGACTTTTAAAATCTTTGGCATTTTGGATGTGAACCAAAAACTTCTCAGATTACCTTCTTTTGTTAGCCAAGCAATGTCTTAAGATTTGAGAGGTAATTCGTCTTGGTCACCCTTCTCTGTGGAGAGCGGTCTAGCCTGAAGGTTAATAGAAAAAAGGACAGTGGCTACCATGTTGGATCTCATTCCATTCCAATTTTCTGGTCACAAACACAATGCTCTTTCTAGCCAAGAGGGGTGAGCAGGAGCACATAAGTCTCTCCTTGATGCCTTTCCCTCTGGCTTTTCAGTGCAGGACTCAGTGGACTACGGGACTCAGTGCTCATTTAATTGAACCGCTGTGCTTGACTTCTCTGCTGAAAGAGAGAGATATGTAGCCTTTTTGGTGACTTGTTGCAACAGTTTTCAAACTCAGCTGGATTTAATGCTGTGCATTTAAAATTCTGCTTGAGTTTGGGATCCCAGCTCTGCTCTGTGACAGTCTTCCTGCCCTAATGGGCAAATCTTTGAAATCTCTCAAATAAAATAAACCCTTCCTCCCTTAACTTGTTAATGCTAGATATATTATCACAGTGATGCAAAACTAACACTATCAGTTACTTTTCTTATTGCCTTGACCTAACAAGAAGCAACTTAAGGGAGGAAGAGTTTATGTTAGCTTACAGTTTAAGAAGGGATGCAGTCCCATCATGGTGGAAAAGGCATGGCAGCAGGAGCCAAAGGCAATCTGGTCACATTATGCCCACAGTCAAGAAGCAAAGAGCAGTCATGAAGCAAGGCTGGTCTTTCAAACTTCAAATGCCCACCTATAGTGACTCACATCTTACAGCAAGGCTCTACTTCTATAACCTTCCAAATCAGTACCACTAGCTGGACCAAGTAGCTAAACATTTGAGCTACACATTTCAAATAGCAAAGCACAATAATAAGTAACACAATAGAAGAGGTAGAATCAAATTTAGACTCTAAACCTAAATAGTGCCATTTAAAAAGCCCAAAATTAATGAGTGGTGACAAGGATATTTGTCTGTAAATATAAGGATACATATTTTGCTCACAGTAAGAAATCACAACAGTCAAGGGATGTGACAGTCTTGGGGTTTTCTCTAAGATCTATGACTGCTCCAGCCATGGGTATTTAGTTATGTTTACAGTACCATACTTCATCCACCCAAGGTTCAGGGCCCATACTGGAAAAGGGAATGGAAAGATGGTAAGAGACAGGGAGGAGGTGCATGACCATATGGAAATAAAGTTCCACAAGTTTCGGGGAACCTGCTCTTGATGCTACGGCAATGGTGTCAGCATACAAAAGTCCCATGCAAATTCAGGCAGACAATAGCCCAGAATAGAACTGAAAAAATGAACAGCAGACACCAATCTTATCTGAAGAAATATTGACAACTGATTGCTGCTAGATGAGGAAGAGCTGATCTTCCTAAAACAAGGGTCTCTAGATAGGCTGACTAGACCTCAGTTGGTAGACTAGTGCACTAGGAAAAGTCTGGGGATACTGACTTGATAGAGTGGGCCTTACTAAGTATGACAGAGTATATGGTCTCCAGTCGGGGAGGGGGAGGGGCGCTATGGGAGGGTGCCAGTGGGAATAGGAGCATGAAGATGATTAAGAATTTTGAGGGGCTGGAGAGATGGCTCAGCAGTTAAGAACACTGGTTGTTCTTGCAGAAGACCAGAGTTTGAATCCCAACACCCACATGGCAGCTAACAACTGTCTGTAACTTCAGTCCCAGGGGGTCTGACACCCTCTTCTGTCCTCCGTGGGCATTGCGTGACACGGGTGCACTTACCTACATGCAGGCAATACATAAATAAAGAAAAAAAAATTTTAAAGGTTGTTTGAGATGTTCTGTATGAAATACACAAAAATTTGTTAAAAACAAACTTTTAAAAAGCCTCAAATTATTTGATATAAAGATGAAGATGCTATGACAGAGAGAGTTAAGTGGCTGTTCAATTGTTCAGCTGGTTCATGAAGGATCAAGTCAATATTCAAAAGTGTTCAGCTTTTCAGTGTCCAGGGACATTTCCTTTCTACTCAATAGCAGTAAGTACCTCACAGCATTTGAGGAAGCTCTGAAACCTATTACTCAGTTTTACTACATAACAGAAAGATGAACAGGACAAGGATTCATAAAGTACCATTAAGATAGAATGCTGTAGTGACAAATAGCAGCCCAATAAACACCCAAAGGTCCCCTTCTGTAGCTGGTCTTGGATTCTGGGAGTCCCCAAGTGGAGCTAATGATGGTACCAGCTAGATATGGATGAGCTGTTGGACCATCAGGAAAATCCCTCAACAGACACAAAGGAACAGGGCCTATTCAAGTGTCAGGAAGATCAAGTGGCAAGGAACAGACTTATTGATCTGAATGGGAATTGTTCTTGGCTCAGACCTGATAAGAAGCATTAAGCCTTTAATTCATTAATATCCTTCTCCATGTAGGATTGAAGACCTAGCATGGTCTTCAATGGATATTGAAAGTCAGAGTCTTAATCTAATTTTTTTTCACCAGCAAGTTCATAGCAATGGGGCCCAACCACACATTAAATCTAATGCCTGCCATACCTCATGCTTGGTGATAGGTTTACAGAGCTAAACTGATCACATAAGCCAGCAGAGAATTTTGAGCAATGCAATAGTGCTGCCACCGAAGCAATATGTAGTCTAAGGAATCAACTCAGAGGGACTCAGTGCAGGAGAACCTCCGTAAGAGCTCAGCCCAGACTGTAATGGAATATCCTAGGAAAGGGGATAGAATGACCTCGGAGCTCTATAGAGGAAGAGCGCCGATTTAGTGAATAGTGCATACAGCTCAGGAGATAGTTATCACAGGAGGTCAAGTCATCTTTTCATTACAGGCATTAGCAGAGCAATAAGACGGTATTCATAGAGTGTGGTCATCTACTAATCTGTTTTGTTTATTGTCTAATAACTAGCTATAATTCAATGTATCTATAGCTATTATATGCTGGGGGTTCAAGCCAGCGACCCCCGCACAGTGATGATTGGGGATATGTAAGCATGTCATTCGCCAGCCCACGCTGCCCCCAGTACCGGGAGCACTCAGGCATAACAGGGGAGCCTAGTCAAGCAGAAACTCATTTATTGCAGGGGTTACAGACCTTATAAAGGCACCCGGAAATCCCCTCTCCCCCCTGAGGGTGTATCTTAAGGATGGTCACGTGCAGATCATGCACTCCTCAGCAGTGCGGAAGTATTCTTCAGACTTTCAAAGCAAGTCAGACCGAGCCCCAGCAATGTCCTCTGGACTTTTGCAAGGTGGGGCCTTTAGGTCCCCACAATTATAAAAGCAAAGGAGATGTGGCATGAGATCTCATGAGATCTAATGTCCTCCTCCATGGAGGAGTAAAAATGAGAGAGGATCCTGATGTACTAGAAGCCATGTTACTGTGAGTAACAAGTGGGCATCCAAATATATTTACAGTGTTATTTATGGCTTTAGTCCATGTTTAAAAAATGGGCACAATGTCACAAAGAATAGCTGATAATTTTATAAGTACATGCTTTTTTAGGAGCTGTTCCTCTGCTATCACCCGACCATGTGTTAGCCAGTTCCTCCATATCCGTCAGGTTGCATTTCCTGAGCTCTATACGGTAACTCCCTGGTATTAAGACCCTTTATGTGTAGAATAAGTGAAGATGGTAAATGATTGTTAACCCTGCCTTTTAAACCTGGGAAAATTATTCTTTTGGGGGCCGGGGCTTAGTTCTACCCTATGAGATCATCTGAGGACATGGCAGATGGAGCAAGACCCCTTCCAGGAAATCTGTAAAGAAATATTGATTCAAAGGCAGCATCTGATTTTACAATTATGGAATGTGGGAAGCAGCTCAGCATCAGTGATGTTCCGTAGTGGGAGGGAAAAGAAAAGAGGTAGTAAACACGAGATGCGTCCTGAAACCATTTGTGTCCGCAGGCCCAGTCAAGCAGGGAAAACGAAGGAGACAGTGAGTGCTTCCTCTCCTGCCTTAGGCTCCATAGAGCTTGTAGGATTATCGTCATTATCTTGCTGTACCTCCATAAAGATGAGTCTCCAGAACAAAAACAATAACTGGTCCTGGAAGCACAGTCTCTCCCCTGCTCAGAGAGTCCTGTGTTTCCAAATGCAGCTTGTTGATGAATGCCTGCTGTCCAAAGGCTCTGGACACACAATTACTGACCTGGCATTGCAGGGAGACTAGCTGCCTGGCTGGGTCCAAAATGGCTAAAAACACAGATAATTCATGGATGTTTTTCTCCAGTGAAATCCCTCCAGCAATATCCACATACTGGTTATCACAATGCAGTCTCAAAGATATAGATGTAGCTTTTGCACCTGAGTGCTGGCACCTTTCGTAGACACAGAATAGTTTTAACCTGCTGCAAGCCTATAAAGGCTGAATGCACTCCCAAGAAAATGCTGCTGGAGGGATCTTTGGGATGCTTACTGTGTCATACCTCTGTCACTGGTTTGCATAGTGTTCTTCCCAACAAATGTAATCTACATCTTTCCTGTTACATGTGGCTACACCAATGCATGCCTTAATAGACACACACGTATGTCAAACAACCAATTCAGAATTTTTATTCTTGATGAGGTGTTTATTCCCACCTTCTTTATTGCTCCCATTTCTGTAATATATGCCTTTCCCAGAACTCCATCCTTATCCACCTCTGCTTCCTTCCACCCAGCTTCTGTTCCTGCTACTGCCTGCTAGACGTCACTATCTTTTCGCTTTCTTATTTTTATGGAATATAACCCTTTATTACCTTACTGCAATTTTTCCCAGCTCTTTCAAGCTGGAAAGCTGATAACTTGAGTTCAACTATAATTGTAGAAGCACAGTATTTACACCGTGGACTAATGCAATAAATCAAAGCTTCCCTCTATTCCCACCCTAGCCTGTTTGCAAAAACATGTGCAACAGGAAATTACCTATTGATGACACTCAATATATTTTTATTGAATGGGCTTTCACATACTAAAGATACTTTTTTCTTTCTTTCTTTTTTTAATCTCCACTGCTTAAGAGTTTTGCTTTTGAAGAATAAAATACTTAACTATTGTGGACACAGAGTTTCATAAAAATAATAAAGAGATCAAGATTGAACATTAAACTCTAGAGTATACGAGAATGATGGCCAATTGATGTTCATCACTTATAACAAATGTACCACTCTGCTGAGGGATGCAGAAAAAATTCCATTTACTTCTGTTTCAGAAAAGAGTGATAGAGATTTTAGAAGAATTTGTTGTTGTTGTTGTTTGCATACACATACACACATGTATTTCATAGGGGTCCAAATGCTCCTAACCACCAAGAAGCCACCAGGTTTCCTGTTGTCTGGCAAACCAAGAACAGACTTCTAAAAACAACTGCTGAAGTTACAAAGTAAGTGTGACTCTGCTTTTTTATTAATTGTTTTTCTCCAGAATAAGAATAGATTTGAAGGAAATTTTTGAGCCAAGATAACTATTTTCTTCTATGATAATCTCAGCCTGTCACTTAGCTGGGAGCTTCTTTCAGATAGGGAAAATTCGCGGGGTGACATTGGAAGTTTGGGATCTAGTATGGAAAGAGAGGCTGATGGTTCAAAAGGCAATAGGAGCTTTCAGATGAGCAGAGAGTGAAAGGGGAAATCATGTGATCACTAACTTTTGCTTCTAAATTCTTCTTCCTTGTAATTTATGAAGATAAGTTTATAAGGAGTTTGTCATGCATTCACTCACACAAATAATATCCTACTCTTTAAGTAATAAAGAATATTAGGTAGCTCTTGGTTTCAACAACATTCCACAAAACTAGATAACGAACACAGGCAGGAGTCAAGACAAATAAGGTGGCAGGAGACTATGTCCTTGACAGTTCCTCTGTGGATAATTTCTCAGCTGTATCTAGATGTTTCCATTGTTCCTTCTACCTATTAACCCATAGTAAGGGACATTAAACTTAGCTGAGTCCAGACCACTTGTCAGCTGTGTGGGGCATAAGCACTAATTCACACAAGAACTCTACTTCAGGAGTATTTTAGTTTATTTCAGGCTGCCAAAAGGAGCTATCTGAGTTAAGTAGTAAGTGTTTATTGTCTCACAGTTGTGAAAGCTTCAAATCCTAATGAAGATGACTATAAGTTCGTTTAACAAGAAATTTGACTTTCTGGCACACAGGTGACCACTTTTTCTTAAACTTTTCTTATATGGTCTTTCATTGTGGCCTGTGCATGCAGAAGGAGCTAGCACTCTTGATGTCCTGTCTTATGAGGGCAGTAATCACATCAGAGCAAGCCTTTATCCTTAAGACTTCACTCAACTTAATTGCTCTCTGAAATACTCCATCCTCAAATACAGTCCCACTGGAGGTCAGTGTGTAACATATAAATTTGAGGAACACAATCAGTCTCAAAAGGAAATGGCCTCAAATAAAAAGGGTGACACTGTGAGGAGAACCAGGCTTTCCAGGAATGAGCCCCAGATGGTTTATCTAATCCAGTGATCAGCCTTAAACACAAAGAATAAGAGCAACATTACGTTGACTCAGTAGGTTGTATAGGTTTTACATATATATACACATATAATTGTTACATTTACATATATGTAACTATAATAAAAAAGAGATCATAAATTCAAGAAGATATGGGAAGAGCACTGGAGAAGTTGGAAGGAGAGACAGAGGGATGAAAATGAGGTAAATAAAATGTACTTATGCATAAAAGTCTCAAAACATAAGGGCCAGATATGACGCCTGAAATAATTTCTGTTCCCATGTTACCAAAGTTGAAGACAGCTCTAGGGAAAATAACCGACACAAACATAGCAAATTCAAGAACCACAATGCACGGGGCTCTTACCCCTGAGTTTATTACTACTTGAAGTCATGGTTTCCTTGCTGTGAAAAGTAACTGAGGTTGAGAATTTTCCATTTGCTACCATATGTGTCCTGATATATATACATATATATATATATGCTTTGTTTCTGTATAGAAACTGAAAATGCTACTATGTTCACAGCTTACATTATTCGACAATGGAGACATATTCAGAGAGGGAAGTGAATCACTTTGCTTTCAGGAAAAAGAAGCTCACCTTTATGAGAAGATCATCCTGATTCTTGAGAATTAACTCAACTTGAAGAGCCAAGCTGCTTGCTCTACCTTCATGCTAGTGATCTGCATTTACATAGAAAAAGTTTATGCTAGGGCCCAATGACCATATGTTCTAAAAGGTGACATTGAAAGCAAGCTCATGCTTCATTTTTGTGAATCTTACTTTAAGTTTCTTATAATACAAGTGTATCCAACCCAATTTCTTAGTAATGGATATTGAGAGAGGTTCTTCTTTGAAGGAAAATAGAGAAAGAATAAATGAAATCAATTGCCGGCTTGATAAGACACAGGTTTAAAGAGATTGAGTTAAAGTAATACTGTTATCAATATTGCCTGAAATATCCTGTATGCTTCATAAGCCACTAGAATCTTCTGATCTATAAACACTACACTGTAGGTTTCATCAAACCCATTTTTCTAAGAAGGATACCCACATTCTTTTATTTACTTCATTCCTATAACTCAGAGAAACTAAAAAGAACATCTATGCTACGTAGACAAATAATTCCAACACCTGTGGTGGATAGCACCCATCTTTAACTCCAGATCCAGAGTATCTAACACCCTCTTCTGGCTTCCACAAGCTTTGCATTCATTGATGTACTTACATACACATAGGCAAAATACTCATACACATAAAATAAATAGAATTAAAATAAAAATCATGAGGATGGAGAAATAGCTCAGTGGTTAAGAGCACTGGCTGCTCTTGCAGAGGACCTGGGTTTGAGTCCCAGCACTCACATGGTGGCTAACAACTGTCTGTAACTACAGTTCCAGGGGGACCCAACACTTCTTCTAATCTCTGTGGGCATTGCAGGACATGGGTGCCCAGGCATACACACAGATAGTACACTCAAACACATTAAAAAGAATAAATAAATAAGTTTGAAAATGTTTAAAAATAATAGCTAATTAAACATCATTGATTTCATATCAATAAAAGCTTGTATAAGAGAAGTACAGAATGTCATTTCTTTATGAAGGTAAGGAAATAGAAAAAGTATCTTAAAGTTAGCTGAACATGGATAAAACCTCAGCTTTTAGAGATGGCAATATATTTCAACAATAGCACAGGAAGAGGGACATGCTTTAGATACCAGAGAGAGTGAACTATCTTGATATGTATGGGAAGCTTCTAAATGTGACTTCAGTTTCTCTGAAATTCTCAGGTTAGTTTCATGTGGGTTTATTAAATGGAGGCCCCTTTCCTTCTGCCATACATTAGGTGTCTTACTCTTCAACAAAAGTTGAGTTTCTTAGTTGATCACCTTCACATGGTCTCAATCATGGCCTACCACTTAGTAGAAACAATGGTCTTCCAAGAGTATGCCCATCTCCATTCCTACAGAGGAATGTATTCCCATGGACTTTTCTCCTTTGGAAAGAATGGTCCATGAGTATGGTAGGTGTGAGAGAAATATACTTGTTTAGCTATTAGTGTATTGGGGAAAATGATAATATGTCTTAATAATTCTCTAGGGGACAGGAGAAAATTAATTATGTTCCATAACAGATTAGATGATAAAAAAGACTTAAACACCTCAGCCATTATGACCTTCCTTTACCACTGAAAGTTAACTTCTTTGTCTTCATTCTTCCCAGATAACTGTGACTAAGCACTATTATATGAGTGAGATTGTAGATTTTAAATAGAAGGGATAAATTTTGTTCAGTATACCTATACATCATATGTTTTCATGAAGCTCTTGTAACAACTATTTATTCATTCAAAGTAATGTCTAAAAATTACCCTCAGGCTACTGGTCTTAGATCCTGTCTCACAGTATCAACAGACACAGATGATTCATGAGCATTATAAATAGTTTCCCTAAAGTGATTTTCTCTATATTCTCTATTCATTCAGGACAGTCATAAATCCATAGACATTGACCAAATGGGAAAATTCTGAATCTGCACTTAAAACAGAAGGATGAACGGATTATGTTCAAATACACAAATCTAATAAGGAAATAATGAATGTAAGCAATAACAAAATTGCCCAAAATTCTTTATCTTGATTTCATTTAAAGCATACTGAGAGGCAAAGAGGACTAGAAAATAGTTTTCAGAAAAGTTGCAGCCTGTTGTAAAAAGGAAGGTCATAGCTGTGTGTCTTATTCAAGACACAATGTGATTAACATTATGAGATAAATATGGACCAAGTAATCACAATTCAGAGGAAAATGAGTCTCTTCATGGCTGAGGAACCTAAGTTACAGGCTAGTTCATATTTCAGTTGTACCTTGTCTTAGTCAGGGTTCTCTTGAGGAACGTAAAATGGAATGAACATTGAATGGAAGCAGAGCAGTGAAGACCACCAACCAGACAACTCCATGGGGGGATGGGCAGCAGTTTATTTGAGAGCAAACAGACCACTGGGCTGCTTCTCAGGGAGCAAAGAACCTGGAGCAAGCAGGGGCAGTCAGACATCTTTTATAGACAGTTAAGTGGTGGGTTAACTTTCCATGATGTAAGCAGTGCAGTTTAGCTCAGGATCAGTTGGTCTCTCAACAAGCAGAGGGACTTGACCGGGGCTAAGGTTGAACCTGCCATTTTAGAATGCTGGGAGTTGTGCCGCCATTTTAAGAGTCTGCCAGGAACCCAATAAATATATATTAGTATTGGAATTCGCTAGATTGGTAGGAAGTCAAAAAAGGAGGTTTATATAATGAAGACACAGAGAACCCAGCAGTTGTTGTTCAGCCAGGGAGTTTGGAAGCCTCAACCATCCTGATCTGAGACTGAAGACTTGAAAGATTTTGGAAGGGGCTCTGGTCTTCAGACCATATTGAAAGGACAAAGAAGCTGACTTCCCACATCAAGGAAGGAATGCAACATCAACAGCAATATGAAGATGCCCTCACCAGCAAGAGCAAAGGCAAGCAGGCAACACAGCATTGCTCTTCTCTTAGACTTCTTCATATCTGGGCACCCATAGAATGTGCTGCCCATTCTAGGGGAAGGTCTTCATCCCTCCATTTATCCTTCCAGGGAATGTCAACAAAGTACTACCCAAAGGCCAGTCTCTTAGTTGATTCCAGATCTGATCAACTTGAGAAGATCATCACATTCCTGGACAAAATGGATAGAAAGAATTACAAATATAATGATGAGGAGAAAAATTTAGAGATACTAAGAGGAGGCTGTGAGTGAGCTCATACACATATATCATGTAATATCCACACAGTTTTACACATACACACATACACAGATTGCACAGACAATGGATTCCAGCAGTGAATAGAGCAAGAGTTGGCCTTGGATAAAAGTACATTCGCAGCCTGCCTCAGTCACTGTCTAACATTGTGACTGAATAAAGCTTAATTTTTTAAGCCTCAATTTTTCCCATGTAAAAGGAGAATAATAAAAGCAATCTTAACTGATTTATTTTCAATATCAACTGAAATGATACGTGCAGATACCTAGAACAGAATCGGGCCTGTGGAATGGCTTTCATCACTACCTCTCCTGTAGCCTCCTACACTTTGCTGTGCTTGAAAACCCCATTCTGCATCCTGTGGATAGATTTTTAACTCACATTCTTTCAATAGCTTAGTCCACAAATGGTTTTTCATCATCTTTCAAATCGATTGCTTTATTCTCCTAATATCTACTGACTTATTTTCAGGCTAGCAGTCATCTGGAGAATAGAGCAGAGTTGAATTTCCTGCCCCTGGCTCCCTCCTCCTGAGTTCTGAATCTCTGTGGGAACAGGTGAGGACGTATTGGTGACCTACAGAAGAGGCAGATGCTCTTGACTGTCAAGTGTAAACAAGAGAATCAGGAGACAAATCCCACCTAGGATGAGTGGGTACCCTCTGTCCCTTTTAGCACAGCAAGCCTGGAAGTTTCCTGACTTAACCAGCTCTGAGCTAATGCACACAACAGACTCTAGCTGTGGAGTTTAATTTCCCATTTTTATCTGTCACTTGAAAACACCAACATAATCCAGCTCCAGTTCCAGGAAGAACACACCTTGGCACAGTGTGAGAGTGTCATCGGGTGCTCACAACCCAGTCGGGCTTTCTGGAACAGAAGGAAGAATATAAATAAAAGAAACCAAGTACATTAGCAACTCACTTTGCTCCATATGCTAACATAATTGCAGCTTCCCTTCTCTCCCACATGGCCTTCAGACTCTAAAAAAATGCAACATCTCAATGCTCTGTCTTTATTTTTGTTTGTTTTCCAATGTATGCTTCAGAGAAAGGAGAACACAAGGCTATTTTTCACTCACAAAAGAAAGGAACCCAGTAGAAGGAGAAAGAGTCAGTGACAGTGTCTGATAAACAGAGCTAGTGCTAAAAGATCTCCTGAAGTGCAAAATGAGTGGGACCCGTTCACCTGGGTCATTTCCTTAGATCTAACCAAGCCATGAAAAATCATGCAAGCAGATCATCAATAAAGTTTTACTTTTGCTGTTGGTTTTGCTTTTAGTTTGTTATCTTTATTCTTCATCTACCAAATAAATAAATGAATAGATAAATAAATCTGCATTCATTTCCTCTCTGAGGCAAGAAGGACAAAAGACAGACTTGTACCTCCACTTTCACAGAATCAGGGAGAAGACAGTTATTACATGCTATTAAGTTAAAGCTGATTTAATGGGAAGTGCATCACAACTTAGCTACTCATTTTAACTATCACCCACCCTTAAGGGAGGACCCACTCTGGCAAGTGAACAAATCCCATAGCCTTACACAAGTAAGAGAGATAGCAAAGAGTGGGTCACGTGTCACGCCGAGCTGCTTTTCTCTGTTGCTATCCCTCCCTCCTTAGATTGCCTAGTTGAGTGACAAGGTGATGTTTTTAAGAAAACAAAATCATTACTATATTTTTCTTTTACTTTATTTTAATTTATTTTTATATTAACTAAATTTATTCACGTATCAGAAAGTACTGTCTTTACAAACTCCTGATGTCCTTAAGAAAGAGCAGCTACAGTGTAAATTTAAGTCATCAAATTATTGCATTTCCTAAGTTCATAAAACTACCATGGAGACAGAATTTTTGAATGGTTGGAGAATGGTCTGTTGATTATTTGTATGATTTTCAATATGATTATGAGACTGGATTCTAGGACTTTGGACAAGAGGGGAGGGAGAGAGAGAGAGGGAGAGAGAGAGAGAGAGAGAGAGAGAGAGAGAGAGAGAGAGAGAGAGAGAGAGAGAGAGAATGTGAATGAATGGGACAAAGCAAGAGAACATAAAGGAATACAGGAAACACCAAAAGCAAACTTTTCAGTGCATCAGATGTAAGATATTCAGTATAGCAAAAAATATCTGCATAGTACAGCAACAGTCTGTTAGCATAATTATTCAGGAAAATGTTACTTGTTATTAACTTTAAAAAAGCATCTGAAAGTACTTCCTATCTTGGCTTAGGCGATTTTTATGTTTGCTGTTTCCTTCAAACTATTATTATTATTATTGTTGTTGTTGTTGTTTATAATTATTATTATTCAGTGTGCTTAAGTTGAAAGCATTCCACACTCGAGATACTTCCAAATATCTCCGTGTTATGTTTGTTCCTCAAGATTTTTCCTCAGTAAGATCACGTTATAGAAATGCTATCCTCCAGGGCAGACAGGATTCTGAGCTAAAATGTGTTTTCCCAGCCATAAATCACAGGACTCAATTGCACATTTTTATACTCTCTGTCTTATTCTTTCATTTCTCCTATTGACTTGAGGGTTCCTGTCTCCTTTTGTTTCTGGCAGGATGCTGCTTAGTAGGGCCTCTATAAATAAATATTTGAATTGTTGCTGGCCTTGTATCATGTTGCTTGCTCTCATTCAACAAGAACTTTCTGTTTCTTCCTTCTCAGAGTGTCTTAGTGTCTTAACTGCAGGTTAATCCCTCCTTCCTGTTAGATGCCTTTATTCAAGAGCTTCCGGATACTGGAAGATTCAGCTCTCAGTGGTTATTTTTAGTACTCAATTGATTCAAGCATCTTCCAAATTCTGAGGGAAAAAAATCACTTCAACCAAGAGATCCTATCAATCACAGCGTGGTTTGCATGCTTATTTAGCTGGTTAGTAATTAAAGGCAGCTAAAAATACCAGGCATGCATGAATGGTGTGATTTTTATATCTTAGCTCTTTCCCTGAGAAGATGCAAGACCCATCAATCAAACAGTTGGTAGCTGAAGTCATTATCACTGAAATTAAGGCAATTATACACAAATGAATATTAATGAAGTACCTAGTCAAAATTAGGGTCAGTTCTTAACACTTAAAAAGAAATTGTAGAGAATCTAGGTTCAGTGTTAATCCATTATAAGATAACGTAAGAGCACATTTTCATATTAAACTGTACTTTGCTTATGGAGACTCCATCACATTGTTATTTTCTTATTTCAGAGAGAAATGGTTTACATCCATATTATAGTTTTTATTTTGAAGATTTCAAAATGGTCTATAAATGTACATTAACATAGCACAATGCCCCAATGAAAATTAGGTATACTGATCTCAAACATTGCTATTTTGTAACTTTAAAAATGATATTCATTGCAGCTTACAATCTTTGCTTGTAAAATGAGGAGAACACAGAATGATCTCCAAAGCTTTTTTAGTGCTCACTCTCAATTATTACCAGATCTTAATATGGAACAAATGCAAATCATCAATGTACTTGAAATAGCAAAATACATCAGTACATGGATTGCCATGTGATTTTTTAGAAATCTGTGAGTAGGAAAAAATATGAGAAAACAAAAGGTCTGAATTTTCTAGATGTCAGCAGATAATTTAAAACTGGTAGAAAAGCTGGATGTGGTGGCACTCACAGCTTGAATCCCAGCACTCCTGGGGCAGAAGCAGGCAGATAGCTTCCAGTTCCAGGCCAGCTGGTTCTATAGGAGTTCCAGGCCAGCTGGGGCTATAGGGAGATGGTCTTAGGAAGACCCCCCCGCAAAAAAAGTGGTAGAAAGAAGTCCCTCAAATGAATGGCCTGTGAGCCTGAAAACTTCATCTGTGACTCCACAGACCACATGCACAGCAGGGGATGTGTGAATAGTTCTGGAGCAGTGCGGTGCACAGCTTGTGTAGACAAAGATGCTGGTTCATAGAAAAAAGGACAATGGACTAGTTATCCCACTTCATGCAACACTTTACTGCGTAGGAAACAAGAAAGGAAGCAATAAGCAATCAAGAAAAAAGGTAGGCATACTATTCTATGGCTGAGCTTTATAAGTAGAAAAAATTTGGACCCTACAGAGCTATAGGTCAGTCATGCTACTGCCCACAAGTTAATCTACAAATGGAGTCTTTTTAGTGGTCTTAAAAAACAATCCTAGAAGTTACCTTGTTTCAAAGTGTTAGGGTATCAATAAGCCCCATAAATTGAACTGGTCCAGACTACAAAAAAAAAAAAAGTCTAGTCTATCTGTTGGAGGACTTACTTTTCCAGTCTCACTGGTCAATTACCTGGTGATAGAACCACCCCCAGGAAGGCAGGTTCACCTTAATTTATGCTAACTAGATGGGCGGAATACCTGGTGTGTTAGTAAGGTAGTGAATACTTCCTGTCTGGAACTAGCTCAGACCCCTGCAGAACTTCCAGACCAGCCACAGTCATGTAGGTCTCAGTTAGTCTGTCTGCTTTCCTGAACTCTTCAGGAAAGCATATTTTCTCCTTTTCTTCTTCATGCCTTTCTTTCTAAACATGCTTTCTTTAAGGCTTTGGGCTACCCCTAGCATCTTGTATTTCTTCACCTTTTCTCTAAATCTTCCTTCTCCTAGCCATGTGGCTGCTAATCAGCTATGTGTCTGGCCTCCACGCAGGCTCTAAACCTGCCGGGCTCCATGGCTTTCTTCCCTTCTCCCCACCATTCACCTCCTCGAGGCAGCTGACAAGATTACCAGCTCGCCTGCCCTTAGGATTTTTCTTTAATATTCTAATAAAAAATATATAAAAGCTTCCATTTAGGTCCATTCTTAAATTCTTTTATGAATGAGACTAAGAACCTCTAAGGGACCCTTCTTCTCCCTGTTTCAAAAGCCATGACAGAGGAACGAGAATTTGGGCAAGGCAAGCTTCTTCTTCTTCTTCAAGGGTCTGAAAATGATGATCAGGACAACAGGGGCAGGTGAAAATGAGGAGAGGTGGAGAAAGCACAGCAGCAGAAGGAGGGATGCTCTGTGCCCACAGTTGTGTAAGAGGAAGTAGTTGTTCCAGCTGAACCCATCTCGTTCATCTTGCAGGTTCTTATTTTCTTCCAGAGATATTAGCTTCATGAGAGAGACAGGATCATTTTAAAACTGAAAAGCCTTTAGGAAAGGAAATTCCTGGCCTGCAGTGTTTGAAGAATTGGCCACATTTGGAGGGAAGATTCCAAATGGGGTAGGTGATCTCTTTTCTCTCAGAAGCCTATGCAATACTGGATGAGGCAGCACCCATATAGGGAAACTTATTTCAACCTGGTAAAAACCACATATAAGAGTATATTTAGTACTATTGACATCAACCATTATTAAGATACCATTAAACACATTAACAACTCTTACCAGTGTATACTTCCTATTTTAATTCATTGCCTATCTCAGTCTTGGTTGAAATTTCTAGAACTCTGGAGAGGTGGAATGCATAGATATAGAAGGTATAAATGTAGATAATGAGATGTGAAGGACACGTGTGTCTGAGGACACACACACATGATTTTTCAATTTGAAATTGAGGTTTGAGAAGTGTTGTACTAAACCATAAACTGCTAGTAAAAAATATTAGTGCTTTATGTCTATTCTAAATACTCTGAATTATAAAAAAGTGTTTATTGAAATAAATTGGTTTTAAAAGAAATCAACATATACAATCACTAGAAGACAGACACATGAAGCACAATTACAATATTTGTGGTCAGTCAGCAACTACCATTTTTCTGGAAATAACGAAGCACAGGTGAAGGATTTTCTTAGCCCACCCAGCATTCTGCTAACCTAATATAGGGTTCAGGGATGACTCCTTCTGTTGTATAAGAACCTTAGAACAGACACATGTCAAAACAAGTAACAAATACAAGTGACTCTGAGGTTAACATAGATGCTCTAACTTGTATTCCTCTCATTCTTTTCCTCTAAAGTCTTAGGAAGAGTTTGGTTTATTCAATAGTATACTTGTTCAGAATATTTTGAAACAAACTTTGGAAACAGAGCCACCAATAAATACATAGCGATATTTACAGAGATACATCCCCAAAGTTTCTCTAAATATAACATGTTAGGAAAGAATCCCAGATTACACCTAGAAAAACCTGTGCATCTCCAAATTCTGTATTCAAGGAATAATTTTCTGTTTTGCTAATAGCATGTGTACTGTTTTCCTAAATAGTTTGCTTATTTATACCGTTATTTTGTAGTGCCACAGGGCAACGAAATATCATTAGACATCTTTCATTTTAATTGTGCTATTGTGGAGTCATGTAATAAGTAGACTTACTATAATTTACATGATTCCAAGGACACCCACTCCCCCTACCTGTCTACTTTTTCATTCACGTGTCTATTTTTAATTATAAATAACTATTTTTAAAATAGAGAAAATTTCAGGAAATTATATCACAGCCATTTATACATCCAATACTCATAAAAAGTCATCTGACAGATCACATCTTTTTTTCAGTTGTATAAAGTACCTTCAAAGATTCAGGAAAACAGCTTCCTCTCCATCGCCTTCCTTCTCTTCATCCTTTCTAGGGATGACCAGTTTCCTGCAGCTGAGAAGTACAGCACACATTCTTTTATTCATCTACTATACATTATATCTTTATAAACACACACCAAGTATAACATATCAACCAATCTGTTTTGTGTGATAAAATACTACCCAAGTTTTGTTACTCCCAAATCCCAAACTATGTATTTGTTATTTCCTACAAATGCAAGGATGCATTTTGATGGCAATAGAGTAATAAGAGCAGCTCCCTGTACTAATTGATTTTTCTTTGCACCAGTTAGGGTGTTTCCATTTTTTCTTGCTTTCTTTTTTTTTCTGTTATCAGCATTTGGTTCCCCGAGAATAGTACAACAACAAGCATTCTTAGTCAGTGTGAAAATCTCTCTGGTGCACACAATCTGAATTATTGATGGTGTTGAGACTTCGATTATGTATGTTTTTATCTTTACACTGCCAATCTCCTCTCTAAAATGACAGTTTAGTTTCAGAGACATAAAATTGCCTGTTTCCACATTATTTCTTCTAAAATGCAGCTTTATAGTATTGAGTGATTTGTATAAATCTAATGGAAGTAATGCTATTATAGATGGATTTTAATTGGTATCTTTGTTTTCACTGACATTCCAGTTAATTGTTTTTCTCTTTTACAGAAATTTAAAAACATGAAGTTCATTATATACCTATAATTATATATGTATAATTATATATATAGAGAGAGGGGGGGGAGCGAGAGAGAGAAACTGATGATTTCTGTTTCCATTTTACCTCAAACTTTTGTTTCTATTTTGATATATTTTATTTAGTTTCATTGTCCCATCCACCAAGTTAAATGTCATCTAACTTTTACTTTTCTTTTGTTCTGTTTTTTAGCAAGCAGATTTGTCAAATCTAATGTTAGGTGCTCATGAGTTGACTCAGTGCAAAAAGGTTCATGCCTCCAAGCCTGATGACCTGGATTTGATCCCCAGGTCCCACAAGTGGAAGAAGAGATCAAGTCCTACAAGTTGTCCTTTGATCAGCACAGGTGTGCCGTGGTATAGGCACACACTCATGCACACACACACGCATATGTGCACACTAAATAAATAAGACCTTTTACTCTTCTTTTTTACTGAATTCTTGCAATTTTTATACAGTAAATTTGATTATTTAGATCCCCTCTCTATTTCCACTTACACTTATTGCCCCAGGCCCAATTTAATCTATTCAAATTATATATATAATAAGGCTTCCAAAATCTCATTTGTGACTCCCAATGTCCTTCAGTATGTGTCTATCCACTGGAGCCTGGTAACCTACCAAGAGTTCCTTGCTTGAAATAGAATGTCTTTGCCCTTCCCAAAAGTCATTTTTGTCACAATTTTCTTCAGTGGGGTTGGAGCTTCCAACCTACTTCCTCATGTCTATGCTGGAATCTTACCTGGTTTGGGTTTGCATGAAACTTGTGGATGCTGTCACCATTGCTGTGAATTTATATGAGGAACTGACCAGCTGTCTGGAAAGCTCTGTTTCCTTGTGGTTTTCTACGACATCTGGCTCTTACAACCTTGCCTCCCTCTCACTGAGACTTGGGGGGCAGAAGTTTGATACAGGTGTCCTATTCAGGGATAAGCACTCTGTTCTCTGCATGTTCGCCAGTTGTGGGTTTCTATATTAATCACTATCTGTTCTGTAAGGAAATTTCTCTGGTGAGAGTTGAGAGATGCATTAATCTATGGGTATAACAATAATTCATTAAGAGTCAGTTTAATATGATAACTATTTAGTAGAAAACCACCGTTAGATTTTCCCTTATGTCCTGTGCCTTGTTTAGCGCCTGGCTCCTAAGCCTGATGTCAGTGTCAGTTATGTGCTCCAACTTTAGGAATCAGACCTTAAATCCAATTAAAGAGTGGTTGGTGCTCTAGTTTTCTTCTCTATTGCTGTGATAAAAACAGTGGCCAAAACAAACTTGGGGAGGAAAGGGTTTATTTTATCTTGCAACTCCCGGGTCACAGTTTATAACTGAGGGAGTCCAAGGTAGGAACTCAGGGCAGGAACCTGGAGGTAGGAGCTGAAGCACAGGCCATGGAGGAATGCTGCTTACTGGCTTACTCCCCTGGCCTATGCTCAACCTGCTTTCTTATACAATACAAGACCATCTGCCCAGGGGTGGCACCACCCACAGTGGACTGGGCCCTCCAATATCATTCCACAATCAAGAAAATGTCCTACACACATGGCCATAGGTCAATCCAATGGAGGAAATTCCTCTGTCAAGATCCCATCTACCCCGTGTTCAAGTTGAAAATTAAAGCTATCCAGCACACTTGGTTACTCTTATAATTGTATCACATTTGCACCAGGGGGCATATCTTGCCAGACCAGCTGGCATTGTAGTTGACAGGATTCATAGCTGGGTAAGGTTGGTGATTATTTTTCCCTCTGGTAGCTTACATAGCACCTTCTAGCACTATCAACACTAGCCAACAGAGGTGAGGCTCCGAAATCAGCACCAGCTTGAGGTTTCCTTGTTGCTTCTAGGGCTTGTGTATGCAGTGCCTTCAGGAATAGGGGCTTACCATCCAGTTCTGGTAGTAACCAAGAGCAGGGGCAATGGCTGGTATTGTTTGAGGGTCTATGTTACTCTTCTCAATAGCTTCTAGAGAGGGAGTCCATTTCTGGCATTACAGTTTTTTTTCATTATCTCATGATGTTGAGAAAGGGCAATGTCCCCTGTTACAGGAAAACTTCATTCAATCCATATATA
>NW_008330570.1:4135421-4148044 GCF_000622305.1 Nannospalax galili
TTTGTTTTGCTTTCTTGTTTTGTTTTGTTCATTTGAGGAGTTATTTGATTTTACCTATATTAATTCCTCCTTTCTCCAAGTTGTTTATTCATATATATATGCATATACTTAAAAAAACCAACTATAATGGTAGGTTTCCATGTGGATTTTTCTATAAACTTTAGTGTTACTTATCCCCCTGATACTTCTTCCTTTGCCCCTCCCTCCAATTCCCCAACCCACGTAAACCTTAGTCTCATGTTCTCACCCTCCACTTACATGACAAATTTAAAATATTTGGATGGATGCTATGAACAGACAGGATGCTTGGATTCTGATCAACTCTAGATGTTCCTGTCTGCTGTCATTTTCTGATAATTTAGTTTCTTTTATTATTTTATCAGAAAGATTAGTTAATTTATATTTTTTCACAAATTAATGAATATTTTTTAAAAACACATTAATTTATTTCCTCTCCACTTATCTTGAATTCCATTTTGCCCATCTATAGTTTTTGAACTTATTCTTCCTTAGTGCTTCCATATAGCAAATGCTTGTAAAACAGTTCATGATGATCAAGTTTCTCAGACTTTATTTTCTGGGTGCACATCTTATTTTTCACTGTACACTAATGTTGTGTTGTTCTTTGCTGAAATTTGTTCTAATTTCAAGGATTAAATATCCAATATCTCTTTTTATCTCTCTGAAGCAATGATAGTAGTTTGTTTCCTTTTGCTTTGCTTTCTTATTTTACTTTATTTTTTTGTTTGAGGGGGTTGTTTGATTTTACCTTTATTAATCCCTGCTTCCTCCAAGTAGTTTATTCTTATTTATATGGTATTTTTGCTTCTAACTAGAGGATCTATATCAGAACTAGTCATAGCCAGTAGAACAATGAAGAACTAGTGAATTTCCCATAAGTGCCTAGGGTGAGGACATGGTTCAGCTCCAAGCCTACAAGTAACGGTTGGGGTGACTATGTTTAAGGTATCCACATTTCCCACATTCTGAACACTTCTAGCCTGTGCTTTTGATATACTGGGTTGTTTGGGGGAAAGACCCTCAGTCTTTTGCTATAAGGAAATAGCCTTCAAGGTTCTGGAATACAGGTCAAGGGAAAGGCCAGAGGAATTCAGTTTGATGCTCATGAGGTACATGCTCTGATTTTTCATAACACAGTTGTAGCTAAATTCTCTCATTCCAGAGGCCAATCCTTGCAACATCCATAAAGATCAGACACATAATCTTCACTTGGTATGGTGATAGGTTAGTTGCCCAAAGTCAGAGAATGGAAAGTCATTTGCATCCTTGCTATGTTATAAATATAAAAATGTGCCCTTGCAACTCATGTTAAGTGATGGGCTGAAAGATGACTGGTTCATAAGGCCTCTAACTTCATCAATGAGTCATTCCACTCCTCAAGTCATCACTGAACAGACTATTAGATCTTGGTTGGAGGAGGCACAACATTGAGGGGTATGACTTGAGGGCTCTATCTTGTCCCAGGCCTAGCAGTTCATCCCCAGGCCCTGACCTCTTTGAGGTGAGCAGCTTGGCACCACCACATCCTGCCAACCATGTTGGTCTGGCTCAATGGGAGCCCACAGCAATAGTGCAAAGCAATTGCAGACCGAAGCTCTGAAACCATGATCTGAAGCAAAATCTTCTTTAAGTTGGCTTTTGTTAGGTGTTTTGACCTGAAAACATAAAGCTAATAATTCTCAGTAGATTTTTATCAAATCGTTTTCTTGCCTTCTTCATTCCAGGTTCAGAGGTGGGCAGTGTGTGTGTGTATGTCCTTGTGTGTGTGGGCGGTTGGATTCATTTTTATTCTACTTTGTAAAGAATGAGATCTTCAATAATCGCTGATCAATGAAGGAGTCCATATTTCTTACCAGGTCTCACCAACCTCCCCGTTAGATGCTTCTAAAGCGAAAGTCAGCACTCACCTTCTGCTTCCTAGCTCCCCCTCTCCCTTGCCCCAGTGGTCTTACGGTTCTTATTTTCAATTCAATCTTCACAGTGGGATGAAATCCTCAGATACTTTGTTTTTTTAAATTTTATGTTTTGAGAATTAATCTAATATTTAAAATATTTTAATAATCTTTTCATTAATTTTTTGTTTATTTTTAAAATGTCTCTTTTTTCTTTTTAAGTATTTTTTATTGTTTCTTGGATCCATCCCCATCTCCTTATCACCCCTTACTTCATATCCCCCAATTTTTAGAGACTTATTTGGTTTAACTCCCCAAATGCTCTTATGTGTGGCTCTATTCCCTGGAGCCAGGTCAATCTACCCAGTGTCACTGATTCCTCTCCCCATCAGCTATCAGTTGCCAATAGGGCTACAGCTTCTTACCCACCTCTGCTCTCCATGCTGGGTTTTATGTAGCTTGGGCTTCTTCAGGTCTTGTGCGTACCTCACAAGTGTTATGTGCTCAAAAATGTAATTTCCCTGTTGTACCTTAAAAGCATGGTTTCCATGTATTCATCTACCACCTCTGGCTTTTACAATCTTTCTGGCTCCTCTTCCGCAATGATCCCTGAGACTTGGGAGGAGAGGGTGTGATATAGGGTTGAGCACTCCACAGTCTTATTTTCTGTATGTTGATCAGTTGTGGGTCACTGGGTTAATCACCATCTGTTGCAAGAAGAAAGTTCTCTTGTAAGAGATGAGAGATGCATTAATCTCTGGGTACAACCACAAGTCATTAGGGGTCAGTTTAATACTGTGTCCATTTAGCAGAATAGTGCTAAAGTCATTTCTTTTAGGTTAATTTCAAAGTTAATGTATTGCATTGTTTTCCAAAGGCCCTATTACTCTGTTTAACTAATACAATTGTAACCCTTAATGAGTGGAAGGTTCTTCCTCACACTCTTGCTTCTATTGTTGCCCATATTTCACAGATTAGAAGACAGTAACAGAACTGCTCTCTGAAGATCTCACAGTGAAGGGATTTGAAGCCAGGTTTTTCTGCCTCCAAATTCAATCGCAATACATCAGCCAAACTCTGATGTGTATTCACAAAGTCTTCATAGGAATGCCAGTTGCCTAAAGGGTACACAAGTATGCTTTTGTGAGCACGTACCCGTGTGTGTGTGTGTGTGTGTGTGCATGCATGCA
Organism: Nannospalax galili; assembly: GCF_000622305.1. Taxonomy (NCBI): domain Eukaryota; kingdom Metazoa; phylum Chordata; class Mammalia; order Rodentia; family Spalacidae; genus Nannospalax; species Nannospalax galili. The sequence continues at coordinate 4,138,525 of NW_008330570.1, forward strand.
CGCGCAGGCACGCAAACATGTCTAGAGCACAGGTGTGGGAAGAGCATATTTAAGACCTGGTGCCACCATGGTGCTGGATTCAGGCAGTACCACTTCCTCACCGATTCATCTTCTTCTCTCTGCTCATTCAACAGACTCTAATAAACATCTTATTTTCCTTCTCACTGACTTTGTATTTATTTAGCATTTTTTGCAGAAAAAATGCCTATTGTGTTCAGGCAATGAATGTCACAGCATGCACTCTGCTTTGTAACACTAGGAATTCTGAACAATAATTTTACTTTGAAGTGAAAAAGTTATGGGGACAGAAAGGATGAGAAGGCACCTCAGGGATATCACAGAAGTAAATGTGTATGTGAATCTGTAAGTTCCTAAGAGAAGTCACGATGTGTGTGATATGGCACTTTTGTTGAATTGTCATTAATACAGTGCATCTATTAGTGTTTAAAAGACAGAAACATCATCCCGAAGCATCATCCTGAATGCTATTTCAAATGTTTGTCAGAGGAGGTACAGAACAGTACCTACCTACTGGCCAAGCTAAAACTTACTTGTCAGAAAACTATAAATTCATTTAATGTTTTAAATTTGATAACATTTCCAAGTAGGTTCTATGGTCTTATAAAAAAAACAGCATGATGAATCAATCATAATGAATCAGTCATAATGAATCACACATTTTTACTTCTCAAAAAAAATCCTGGTTGCTTTCCTCTTCCTGTAGAGAAATCAAGGTCATTTCTTCAGCTGCAGATTTGCCTTTTACTTCTCTGTTGCCTTTGTCCATATGCCAGCTCAGTGCCCTGTGCACAGTAGGTCCACAGTATACACATCATTAATGGTAAACATCCTTTTCTCTTTGGAAAAACAGAATTCACACTTGGTTATAGTTTTCTGGCTGTGAGCAGCTGGCCCAGCAGATGGGGCAGAAGATGGGAGTGCAGAAACAGGTCACAAGGAGCACTGGCAAATGCATGTTCTCCACTTCTTCTCCAGGCCTAGAAAAGGGAGATGATAAAACACCCAAGAATACTGTTCTTCACACAACTGCTTGCTGCCATGTCTCCATTAAATGCCATCTCCTTAATGAATCCAGCCACAGCCAGGACAACACTAACTAAAACAGAAAATATTTCTAACACCCAGCCCCCATTTATCTCTGCATCTGCTTAGAATTCATTAAAATTGATAATGATTTCAATATTTCATTTTTTAGTTGATTTCTTTTTTCTTTTAGACCATAAGCACTATGAGTTAAGGGACGAAGCTCTATCTATATATACCAAGACGAGGAGTGATTCAGCGCTTAGTAATAAACTTATAATTCAGTGATGTTATTTCCCCTTCCTCTTCCTAATCCAGAAGTTGGAACTCTCATTCAGAGTTTACAGAAGCCACTCAGCTTGCTATGACTTCATTTCCATGCTCAGCACAAGCTTCGGGGGCTGCACACCCAGGGAATCATGTTTCTGAGAATTGTGAGGTCTCTCTGCAGTTGAAATGCTCTTTCTATGTAAAATCTTCCTGTGCTCTCTATACTGCTCAGCAGCAGCTGAGAAGCAAGTCACTTGTGCAAACTCTGAAAGACTATTGATAAAAGAAAAAGGATGACATTTGCTTCTGGCAGTTTTACTCAAAGGTACGTGTGTGCCTGAAAGTTAGAGAAAGATATCACGCACCACAGGAAGGAGGAGAGATCTCTGAAGACAACGCAGGAGAAGGATATTCACAGGGTTGGAGTTTTTCATGGGAAAATTCACTGTGCTTCGTGACAGCGAATAACTCAAACATGGAAAGATGGAAGTAGGTGGGCAGGACAGAGAAATGGGGAATGAAAGGCTAACTGATGCTCATGTCTCCTGTGCCACGACCTTGGTTCTGACCAGAGAGTTTATATGAATTGCAGTCCACTTGGGATTCAGAACCCAAGACCCAGGCATCACCAAAAACACTTGGGATGATGGTCCAGAGAGGGAGTTAAGCTGATGCAGGTGGGTAACCCTGATCGAGCAAACATGTCTAGTTTGACAGAAGATGTATAGAAAAAATAGATAAATGAAGGGTTTCTCAGAAGAATATTGGCTGGAGGAAGGGAAGAAAATTGCCCTAATTTCTGTTATATTTCAGCTGAGATTTCACAGGAAAATTCACCAGAGAAATTAGCTGACTCCCAATCAGTGCTCTAATGTGGCCATTTAGAGTGTTTCACGCTGCTTCATTGCCCAGGTAATTACTTTTCATCAGCCTAGAATTCTCCAGTACTTTCAACTGGAAAAGCTAGTCTTCATTTCCCCATGTTAGAAGTCAGTTGCAAAATGTTATTGACCCAGTTCTACTGTCCTCTTCCACTTCAGTGCATTGCAAGTGTAGGTGAGCCCTGTCCATTATTTCCAGGTGCTCTCATGGGTATTTTTAAAATGTTGCTTGGTAATACGGGTGGGCAAATACATTAAGAGATTTGTAGGAGTATGTATTCTAAGTGGGGCTGTATATAAAATAATGCTGTGTCTTGAGAATAGCTTCCCTTATCTTATTAATTCACCAATTCATTCATTTATGCAAAAATGTTAGAAGTGAAACATTTTCATTTTTTATTTCAAATGGACAGTTTATCGGTCAGGGTTCTATTAGTAGTTCCCTTTGGAGTGACACAGATTGAGTGATTGATTATAAGGAGTTGAAATAACATAAAAACCCAGTTGAGCAGTCTATATATGTTGCTTTTACAAAGGGTGCTGGCGACTGAAGTCCACATGATGGGGAATAAGAAACGAAGACCTGAAGCTCTGAAAAGGACAGGCAGGAACAGTGGTGTCCTCTGGAAGCTGTGGTGTTGAAGAGATGCCCTGTCAATCACTTTCTGCCCTCAGGTCTTGGACTCTCATCGCCTATGTGCCTTTCAGAAAAAGCTAGTAGCATCCTCTGTCCTGGAATCGAAGATTTACCTGACATAGGACTTGAAGAAACTGATGCAGGGGATCCAGTGTTTTCCAGAGGAGCTGAAATGTGGATACTGCCTGTAGCCAACAAGGTGAGTCACTGACAGCACACACCTGTTAACTTCAGCAGCAGCTGAACTTATACTCACCTTCTAAATTCAAAAATAGCCTGCAGAAATTTCTCCTGTGACTACTTCTAACCTAGTCATTCACTGAGAATTCTGGGAAATGAAATGATGACAGAGTGAAACCAAGGTGAGAGAGAGGTGACAGTGCTTGGGAAATAACTCCTCTCTTGTTGAGTATTAGCCTTTGACTCCTATTCATCTCAGACACATACATTTATTTTTAATATTATGCAGACTATGAATCTTTGAAGTATAGTCCAGTTCAATTTGGATCCCTTTATTTAGAAATTTAAAAAGATCTGATCAATGCATATGTTGCATATGTTGGATTTACTATAGAAGGGAGATAAACTAGAGAAAGGTAAACCCTTTTGTGGAAAGACAGTTTCTAATATATCTATATGCTCAAATCAGTCAATCTGTGATCAAATGAGGAGTTCAAAAATAAGAAACATGACAGATCACAGACCGCAGGGAAGAACCTACTGCTATCATTCTGCTAAATAGACACAGTCTGACTCATAATGACTTATTGTTATATCATAGATTAGTGCATCTCTCAGTTCTCATAGAGATGGCTCTTCTTGCATCAGATGTTGATTAACACAGAGACCCATGAATGGTTAACTTGTAGAGAATAGAAGACTATGAAGTACTCAGTCCTAAATGGGACACATATTATCATATTCTCTCCTCCCAAGCCTCAGAGGTTATTGAAGATGGGGGAAGAAAGATTATAAGAGCCAGAGGCGATAGATGAATATAAAAGTGTGTTGTCTGGACACCCCAAGTTGGTTGCCCTATGAACCCACAGAACTTAACGACAGCATGCATAACACCTGTGCAAACCCAATCCAGTTTTGTACCTAGCATGAATGGGAGAGGGGTACAGGAAACCGAAGCCTTAGAAGAGAATGTATTGGCAAATGGTAGATGCTGGGAGAGGAAGATGTGAGACCTATAGTTTGACTAGAGTCCACTGGATAGACCCACACCCAAGACCGTTTAGAAAACACAGATTCAACTACATAGACCATTATTACAAGACAAATAATAACAGTGTATACGAAGTTGGGGAATGGCAAGGTGGAGGTGGGGGGGTAGGACCTCTGAATATAATCTAAATACATTGTATGAAATTCTTGAATCAATAAAAATATTTTTAAAAGAAGAAACATGATGCACACGTGTGGAAAGCACAAAGTGATGAACCTGGACTTGTTCCAATGAATTCCATTCATAGTAAGAGTACCTCAAAATGAGTTCCATGTCACTGTAGTTCCAAAACAGACCTTTCAGAGCAATTTTCCTGTCACTTTTTTTAAATCATCACAGTGGTTATTAGAACTTTCTAACAGTATAAGACCAGTGCATCTTTGTCCAGTTTATGCATTTTCTTTCTTCTAAACTCTTGATGGAATGCCTAACACTATTGTGGGCCAATTATTATAACAAATCAAAGTAAAAATTAGTCTAATTAAATAATTTAGTAATTAACTTCAATTTTTCCTTTGACTTCAGTTCTGAAAGTCCAGGTTGATATGTTGCTAGAGGGAAAAACTGTCACTCCAGAGATTGTTGAGTTCCTCAATTAATTTATTTTCCTGAGTTCGATTTCACAATTTTTACAGATTAGAATTGAATAAGGATTTCCTGGGTTCAGTAATGCGCCTTTCTAGATGCTAATTCTCCAGGATCTCCAACCATTTGTGTTTCACTCTGGTGATCTACTAAAAGGGGATATAAAGATCTTTTAATGTGTTTATCTGCATTGTTCAAAAGAATACAATTTTTTTCAGCACCCATAGGTGTTCTCTAGCCATAGAGTCTAGATTTGCTGGTTAGGTCCCTATGTGCAGTTGACAATGTAGAGTAACAGAAGTCCTGTGGGCTTCTCTAATAGATATGTACAAACGCTACCCAGTAAGACAGGAGGTCAAGAAAAAGACATCTATTTTATCTGGCCTGCTCTGCCCTCACGATGTGTCTTGCATGGTGCTTTGATTAATTTCCACCCATGTATGGAAGACTTGATGACAATGACATCAATAATTTCAACAACATGAGGCTTTGTAGGGTACTTTCCTATGCTGTGGTTGTCTGGATTTTTGTCTTCTTTAAGAATTTATTAAGGCTTTTGAAGGGCATAATGTACACATTTTTAATAATGTACACACCTTTAACCCTAGCACTTGGGAGGCAGAGGCAAGTTGATCTCTGTGACATGATGGCCAGTCTCGTCTACATAGCAAGTTCCAGGACAGCTGGGGCTATCAGGAGACCCTGTCTCAAACAACAACATAAAGATGGTTACTGAAACTTTGGAATTCGAGTTCATATATAAGAGACTGGAAAAGAGAACCTATGCCACATGTGTTCAACCTATACTGGGAAGAAAACATAAACCTCCTAGAATAGTTCATAGGCTTAATTATGTCTCAGTAGAAAGATTATAGCACAAAAGCACCCTTACAACAAGAACAAGGGAGCCTGGGGCTCTTCTTGTCAGGAAGAAAAGGTAAATAGATACTAGGCAAGCAACTAAGACCATTGGTCATATGTACCTAGGTAATTATAGGTTCCTTCATAGGAGTGATTGTTTGGGACTGGTTAGATGGGTCAGTGCTTAGGAGCATTGGCCACTCTTGCAGAGGACCCAGGTTTAATTCAGCACCCACATGGCAGCTAACAACTGCTAATAACTCCAGTTCCAGAGACTCTGATGCCCTCTTCTGGCCTCTGTGGGCATTGTGCAACATGTAACAAGCAGGCAAAACACGCACACATATAAAAATATTTTTTTAAGTAGTGATTAAATTTAGTACTATTTTCACATTCCCTTCTAATTTTTCTTTCTTCTTTTGTATTCCCATTTATTTTTCTGTGTCGTATTGGGAGGAAATCAGTCTGTGACTCCTCATAAAGCATTAAAATCAAAATATAAATTACCTTTAGACATAAAGACATGCATAGGTGGTGGTTACTGTTTGGAATTGATTAACAGGTCAATATTTACACTGAATAATATTGCACAAGTAAACTGGCAAAACTAAAAGTAGGAAGAACATCAGCAAATGGACCAGATATATATAAACTGGTCAGACTTTTATGTTTATATGGAGAAGATAAGCATCCAGGAAGGAAAATGCAAATGTTATCTAAAAATGGCAAAAATGATGACCCTCTACTAAATTTTATAGCTTACCTAGGTGGTAGTTACATGGAATTATTCACTTCAGAAATGTCATTGAACATTATCCTTAGCAGCTGCACAACTTTCTTTATGTCTTTATTAGTAGTTTATTAAGAACTTTGAGTAAATTGTAAAAAATCTATTACCATGATTCATGCAAATGTGTTTCGTCTTAATTGAAGACAAGAGCTGCATTTGCTTTCTAAATCTTCAATTTATAACTGTAGACTAACATATTCCAATATCAAAGTAAAAGATTTATAGAAGCAAAGACAAAGGTAAATAATGTCAGAAATACAGTAGAGGGTCTTATCTCAGAAATAACAATAAAATTGTGAAAAAAGGAATTAACACTGAAAAGGGAACTGCTCTACAGGACAACTCAATAGTAACATTGCTATATTGTGAATTCACTATGTTGTAATGTATATAAGAAAAAGTCATAAATACAGCACAGTGAAAAAAATTCATAGTCTTGGTAGGAGACTATTATATGTTGTCATATTATTTTTGCAGCTCAGTTAGATCAAATATGACAGATATAGTATCAGAACAATGGAATTAATACATTAAACCAAATAGATGATATCAAAATGCATCCTTTCCATAAAACACGCATCCCCAACAGCATTCCAGTCCCCCTACAAACAAAATAAGGTATAATCATAAATTCTCTATTCACAATGTAATAAAACAGAAATTTATTACAAAATGATTTCAAAAACCAATCTATTCACTTGTAAATAAAACAAAATCTCTGCTAAGTAATATTCAGCTCAAAAGCCAAATCAAATCTCCAGCTTCTAGTTATTAAATTTAACTACAGAAAGATTGTTATGTGTCATTGTAATCTCATCACAGCTGTCTAGGCTCTTACAGGTGTGGCTGTAGATTCATAAAAAGCAAAATTCATTTGCTTAATTATATTTTTCATTAAGTAAGGAAGAATGAAACAAAATGAAACAAAATATTCAACCCTAGTAACTAAGGAATTTGCATCAAAATAGATCTAATAAATGAATAGACATTCAACTAGACATTAGTGAAAGCTTTAAATATATGAGATAACTTTAATTTGTTTTTGTTATTTATATGTATGTGTGTGTGTTTATATGGGAATATGTGCACATGTATCTGTGCAGTTTTCTGTGGCAGCCGGAAGAGGACACTGGATCCCCTGGAGTGGAGTTAAAGGTAATTGTGAGCTGCCTGACATGGATACTGGGAGCCGAACCTTGGCAGGAACAAACACTCTTAACTGCTGATCCCTCCACCCAGGAAAGTTTTAAAACAAAACATCAGCCACCCATAAAAGTTTTAAAATAAATTATCAGCAGTATCTATGCTTCTATATCAAATCTATTACAAAAGGATAAAAAGAAAATATAAATATGCAACATGTAGAGTGCTGAAATAGCAGAAATATCATAGTTATCTGAGACTGAAGGATGAGGCTGTTTATTCTCAGAATGCAGAATCCTGAAGAGCTCTTCTTCCTTCAAGCTGATCATAGGTAGTGGGATTTGAAAACTGATTATGAGATCACTCCTTTTAATTTACAGCACTACTGCACAATTTTTCCCAGTGTTATTTTCTATTGATAATTTAATCAAAGACAGTCTTTTGATTTGTTGTTTTAGACTGACTTAGTGGTGGTGGTTGTCAACACATGAAGGCCTTTAATCTATTTTCTTGTTTTCAAGTAAAAGTTGATAGGACAAAAAGCAGTGTGCAGTCAATATACTATTTTATTACAAGTCGAGGATGAGCCTTGTACAACACAAGACTTTCTCAGAGTTCGGAACACTAGCATCATCTCAGGGCCTGCCCTGCTTCTTCATCTCAGTGTTCCTATCTTGCTACAGGCCATCTCCCAGAGAACAAAGACTCGACACCTCATGAGTGAAGGATAAAAGAGAATAAGGGGCTCAGGATGTGAGCCTTGAACTGAATAGCTTAAAAAGATAAGGCACCTATGTATGTATCCGTTTAGCACATACTGACCTTGCCTATTAGTAAACATAGGGCTGCTAACACCCTGAAGCCTGAACAATCAGATAAGCAATCCCACCTGGGGAGGTAGGATGGCACAGGAAAGAATAAAAGCAGGCTAAGTAACAAATGGGCATCACCTTGTCTCATGATCCAGAGACTCTGGGGGAAGGCAAGAATGAAGCACCGGTCAGGCCATGGTTAAGGATATGGAAGGGAATTTACATTAGCTCCTCATGATGATTTGTAGGATGAGAATAATGAACCTAATTTGACTAACATATAAATACTTCCTTAATGATTGCTTAAATAAAGACAGTGCTGCTGTGGAACACTTTATAAAATCAAATTTCCTCAGCAGAGACAGAGCCTGGAGAACAATATTTTTCTAAGCCTTGATTCTGTATGGTGAGTTGAGCACGCTATATTATTTATATATAACTAAAAACAATTAGTTCTTTTAAGTAAATGGAGAGGACCCTACAAAGGAAGCTCTTTGGAAATAGGTTATCAATCAAAGCCTAAGGGATCTGAAGGGAAACAACTTTTGTGGAGGATTAGGAAAACTTTTTATTCTGTTTCAAATTAGAAAAACAATATACGTAACCTCTGGCCTTACCTACTTAGAGGGAGCTTGTTGCTTTTCTTTTCTATTCTACCCCCCACAGATTTGTAGGGACACCAAGTGCTGCATTTATGAAGATGAAGGGAGCCCAGAAGTTTGTCAGAAACATATCATCAGCACTTGTAATTCATCCTGTGGTTTCTTCAGCTGAGGCTTTATTGCAAGGATTTAAAAATATCAGTGAGAATGTTAGCATGTACAGTCATCAACCAGAAATAACTTTGCATCAGATCCCCGAATGGTCTTACTGATTGGTGGGTTTGCCTGGGCTGTTGAATAGCATTTCCTCTTTCTTAGACCTGCTTTGCTTATAATATAAAGGAGGCAGCATGATTATAAGTCTGGGAAGTAACAAATCTTAATGTGGATTCTGTTCTTTATCAGTAAAGATCCCAGATACTAAATGAGTTGAAAAAGATTTCCTGGCTATCTATAGCAGCAAAATATAAGATGAAAGTTTGGGGACTAAGTGGAAGTTTAAGAACTCTCTTTTGTAGTCTGTTTTGTAGAAACATAACTAGTTTTAAGAAATATAGATTTCTTGACAAAGATCAGAAAGCTAGATAAATCTTTCATAATTTTTGACTTAATAAAGTTGGTTGTTTATTTTCTCAATTTATGTCATGTTCAACATGATTATTTT